>NC_041812.1:13131150-13431150 GCF_900964775.1 Scleropages formosus
TAAAGTCTTGTGTTCATTATGGAAAGAATATAACCAACCACGCACTTTGCCAACTAAGTATGTGCCATAACAGTAATAATACAGTTATTGGTTAGGTCCACCATGTTGTGAGTCAAGGCATGGTATTGTTTGAAATGTAGCACTGACTTCATTCCATACATAAGCCTGTGTGTGAGTGACAGAGAGAGTGTGTTCCACTAATGTATGGATGAGTGACTCAGTGTAAATAGTGTATCTAGCAGTGTAAGTCACCTTGGGTGAATAAGGTGTGTGGGCTGATAACACTACATATAGTTAATTGGAAGTCACTTTGGAGAAAAAGTGTCTGATAAATAAATAAATGTAAATACATAAATGTAAATGTAAGCCTTTTAGTCAGGGGTTCCTGTCAAGAGGAAATCTGAAGAAGGATAGAACAGCTCTTCTTATTTTTTGTCAGCATAAATTTTTTCCTCAAATTAGTTTCTTGAAATGTTTTCCTTACGTAAAGACCTCTGAATTGTATCCGGCAAATAATTTGATTTCCTGCAAGTGGAGGAAGCTCTAGTTATTTCTTCAAATCTGTGACTTTAAGTTTGAACCATATCTCTCATTTCTACACTCATGTGTTTCCCTTTGTCGCCAATTTGGGCAATGTCACCCCCCCTCCGTTTTTAACATGAAACATACTTGTTAATTTTAGTTGAACCTGCTGTCTTCAAGAAGAGGCTGAAGGATTTGGAAGTGCAGGAAGGAGAAAATGTTACTTTATGCTGTGAACTGTCTAAACCTGGAGCCCCTGTTGAGTGGAGGAAGGGAAGAGAGGTGCTGAAGTCTGGCGACAAATTCCAGATAAAGCAGAAGGACACATTGGTTGAGCTGAAGATCAGTGACCTGAAGCCTGAGGACAGTGGAGAATACTGTTGTGAGTGTGGAGACAAAAAGACTATGGCCAACATTGTGGTTAATGGTAGGAAGTCATCACTTTTATCACTTTTTTCCTCCCCTTTGGAGAAAAACATCTGCATGTCTCCTTGGCCACTTTTTGCAAATTCCATCACTAATCATGGAGGAGCCCACGTTCCCTTGTTGTCTGCTTATTTAACATGTGGTCCTATTTCCCTGCTAACTATGCAGATTCTACCACCAAAGGTATCCAAACTTACTGACATTTTTTTGGTGATTTTTTTTTTGTATTAATATTTTGCATCTCTTTGGATGGTGGCATCTATGTGTTGTAGTCAGTGTTGAAATAATTACATTGACCCTAGTAGGGGTTTTCTTTGTTTCTTGTTACAGAATTGTCTTGTTTGCATTTAGTTTAGATGATCTCAATACATTTTCAATCCTTGAGCATTTGAAGGGGTAAATAATTACCCACTAATTATTCTCCAGCACTTCCAGTAACATTTAAGAAACAGCTGAAGAACCAGGAGGCAATAGAAGGTGACAGCATCACCCTGCATTGTGAACTGTCTAAAGCTGGAGCTCTGGTGGAGTGGAGGAAGGGAAGAGAGGTGCTGAAGTCTGGAGACAAGTTCCAGATGAAGCAGAAGGGTTTGTCGGCTGAGTTGAAGATCAACAATCTCCAGTCTGAGGATACAGGAGAATACAGCTGTGTGTGTGGAAACCAGAAGACGACTGCACAACTCAGAGTTGATGGTATGAAGAGTCTGTGTCCAGCTTCATTGGCCACACAGTCTGACCAAACCATCTTTCTCCTGTTTGTTGACAACATGTCCTAATTGTGGAGGTTTGAATGTCAGAGTGCAGAATATTTGTGTTAAAATGAAATTGTGCATTTTGTGCTGTTGTCAGAGTGGTCCCAACCATGTTGCTCCTGGATGTTTTGGGTTTCTGAAGTCCCTATGTCATCCTGTAGCTTCTGTTTGATGCAGTTGTACCTAGATGGTGCCCACCAGAATACTCCTATTCTGGCTTTGTCTGTGCTGTTTTTTCATGTTGAGATGCAGCAATCATCTGTTGTTAGCTTCTGCACTGTTTTGTTCTGCTACTGTGCACGTGTGATGTCTTATACTTCTGGTATCCCAGAACTTCCCATCACCTTCAAACAAGAGCTGAAGGACCAGGAGGCTGATGAGGGTGACAGTGTCATATTACACTGTGAACTTTCTAAACCTGGAGCCCAAGTGGAGTGGAGGAAGGGCAGAGAGCTGCTGAAGTCTGGAGACAAGTTCCAGATGAAGCTGAAAGACACATCAGTTGAACTTAAGATCTGTGACCTGAAGCCTGAGGATACAGGAGAATACATCTGCAGAACAGCAGACAAGCAGACTACAGCTCAAATCAAAGTCAATGGTAGGAAGTCACCTTTTTCTATATGGGAAGCATATTAGAGATGCATGCTTGTTTTATTGTATTCTTAAGTTCTCACACAATTTTATGACTATATGAAGCTACAGTCTTGGAAGATTGTCTTTGGACTCATGTGATGCCAGCAAGATCTTGGTTGTAGTATTTTGCTTTCACTTTGGTTCCTCAGTACTCCCCATTACCTTCAAACAAGAATTGAAGGACCAGGAGGCTGATGAAGGTGACAGTGTCATCTTACACTGTGAACTTTCTAAGCCTGGAGCCCTAGTGGAGTGGAGGAAGGGAAGTGTGGTCCTGAGGTCTGGAGACAAGTTCCAGATGAAGCAAAAGGACACACTTGTTGAGCTGAAGATAGGTGATCTCAAACCAGAGGATGCAGGAGAATACACCTGCAAAATAGCAGACAAGCAGAGCACAGCTAAAATCAAGGTCAACGGTAGGAAGTCACTTTTCTCTCTATGGGAACTATGTGGGAGATTTATGGACTGATGTGATGCCAGCAAGAATTTTTGTTGTAGTATAACATATCCAATCTGGTTCCTCAGTTCTCCCCATCATCTTCAAACAAGAGCTGAAGGACCAGGAGGCTGATGAGGGTGACAGTATTACTCTGTGCTGTGAACTTTCTAAACCTGGAGCCCCCGTGGAGTGGAGGAAGGGAAGAGAGGTGCTGAAATCTGGAGACAAGTTCAAGATGAAGCAGAAGGACACACTGGTTGAGCTGAAGATCAGTGATCTTAAACCTGAGGATACAGGAGAATACACCTGCAAAACAGCAGACAAGCAGAGCACAGCTAAAGTCAAGGTTAATGGTAGGACCCTCACCCATGCTTTACCCTTCACCAGTGTCCCTTATGTGTTGCTTCTATCTGCCTGCGTCCCAGAACTCCTGGTCTCCTCACGGTGTCATCATTAAAGATGAACTCATTATTTATTGAACTATTTCAAGTAGGTCATTATGTTGTAAGAAAGGGCAGTGATTCTTTACTAAAGTCCTTTGTACATTTTGATGACTTATGTTTGGGTCTCTAGCTCTGCCGGTTGTCTTCAGACAAGAATTGGAGGATCAGGAGGCTGATGAGGGTAGTAGTGTCACTCTATGCTGTGAGATCTCCAAACCTGGAGCTCCGGTAGAGTGGAGGAAGGGAAGAGAGGTGTTGAAGTCTGGAGACAAGATCCAGATGAAGCAGAAGGACACACTGGTTGAGATGAGGATCAGAGATCTCAAGCCAGAGGATGCAGGAGAATACACCTGCAAAACAGCAGACAAGCAGAGCACGGCTAAAATCAAGGTTAACGGTAGGAAGTCACTTTTCTCTGTATGGGAACTATGTGGGAGATTTATGCTTTATTTGTTCTCATATTCTCTAACAATTAACTGACTCAAATAATATTTAGACTTGGAACACTGCATTTGAGTTGATGTGATGCCGAGAAGAATTTTTGTTGTAGTATAACACATCCAGTCTGGTTCCTCAGTTCTCCCCATCACCTTCAAACAAGAACTGAAAGACCAGGAGGCCGATGAAGGTGACAGTATTACCCTGTGCTGTGAACTCTCTAAACCTGGAACCCCTGTGGAGTGGAGGAAGGGAAGAGACGTGCTGAAATCTGGAGATAAGTTCAAGATGAAGCAAAAGGACACACTGGTTGAGCTGAAGATCAGTGATCTCAAACCTGAGGATGCAGGAGAATACACCTGCAAAACAGCAGACAAGCAGAGCACAGCTAAAGTCAATGTTAACGGTAGGAAGTCACCTGTTCTACAGTGACACTACATCTAAGTTTTTCCTCTCATCTTGTTCTAATTGTCTTCCCACTCGCACAGCAGTTATACTTTTTCATATCTATTCTGCATACAGCATCATGTAAGAGTGATATATATGAAGATGTTGAGAAGAATTGTAGTTCTTGCAAATTTCTCTTGATGTGAGACAATGCCTGCCAAAGAAAAGAGGAAAATGGTCAAGGTTGTAAATTTAGGTGTATACAAGATTCCCCTTTGTGTTTATATTGTCCTTGTGCTGTAGAGTCCCACCATCATTGTGTCACGTAGACTATGTCAAATCAGACTAATTGCTTTATATTTATAGGAAATTATTGTATTGTCATGTGATTTTTGGTTGTAGTTTTGCAGTTTTGATCAGTTGCACTCAGTTTAAATTTGGTTCCTCAGTTCTCCCCATCACCTTCAAACAAGAGCTGAAGGACCAGGAGGCCGATGAAGGTGACAGTATCAGCCTGTGCTGTGAACTTTCTAAACCTGGAGCCCCCGTGGAGTGGAGGAAGGGAAGAGAGGTGCTGAAGTCTGGAGACAAGTTCAAGATGAAGCAAAAGGACACACTGGTTGAGCTGAAGATCAGTGATCTCAAACCTGAGGATTCAGGAGAATACACCTGCAAAACTGCAGACAAGCAGAGCACAGCTAAAGTCAAGGTTAACGGTAGGACACTCACCCGTGCTTTTTCTTTCTTCAGTGTCCCTCATGTGACACTTCTATTTGTCTGCCTCCCAGAACTACTGGCCCCTTAAACATGGTCTCATTAAAAATTAATTTAGTTACTTTCCCATTAGTAAAACTGTTATTAAGGATAGTGGGGACAAACAAATGGATTCTAGGCCATAACACCACTTTCCTGTCCATAATTTTACTGTTAGTTTCCTCTCCATTATTTATTAACTTTGTCAAGCATGCCATGTTGTAAGAAATTCCAGTGATTACTTTAGTCCTTCATTCATTTTGGTGGCTTGTGTCTGGGTCCTCAGCTCTGCCAGTTATCTTTAGACAAGAGCTGGAGGACCAGGAGGGCGATGAGGGTGGTAGTGTCACGCTTTGCTGTGAGCTCTCTAAACCTGACGCTCCAGTGGAGTGGAGGAAGGGAGGGGTGGTGCTGCATCCAAGTGAAAAATATGAGATGAAGCGGATTGGAGCTGCTGTGGAGCTTGTGGTTCACCAGCTGAAGATGGATGATATGGGAGACTACATTTGTGACCTTGGGGAGAAGACAAGTAGCGCATCTCTCAAAGTCAATGGTATGAAATAATCTGGCTTTTTCTCCTGTATCTCACCTGTCATTTCATCCTTACATGGCTGCTCTCCATCAGTTTGGACAATAGAGAAAGATCTTCATCATCTGAATCCCTTTACAGATTTTGACCTTCAGCTTTAGCTTCTGAAGTTTTAGAGCAGAAACTCTGGTGTCTGTCTGGACTCTACTGATTTATGTTTCTTCATTTTATAGATAAGATCCATGTTCTATTTTCAAGTCTTCCATATTCTACTCAAAGTCACTGGTTGCTTTTGAGCAATATTTTGTTTTGCATATTCCATCAAAAGGTCTTGATTACTCTCGAGAAACTGAAAGAGTAACAAATGGAGTCATTATTTATTCAAAAAGTAACACGCAGTTAGGAGTGGAAAACATTTTCCCATTTCCTTCTATGTAAATTTGATTTCCAGGATGTTCTTTACATTTACATTTATTTATTTAGCAGGTGCTTTTCTCCAAAGCGATTTCCAATGAACTCTACGTAGTGTTATCAGCCCACACATCTTATTCACCATGGTGACTTACACTGCTAGATACACTACTTACACTGAGTCACTCATCCATACATCGGTGGAACACACTCTGTGTCACTCACACTATACTATTTACAAGGTTTTCCTGCCACATGGGGGAAAAACTTGTACAAATTACCAAACTTTAATGTTTCCTTAACATCTGTAGTACATACATTTTCAGTAAGTGCTCGTTGACATTGGTTATGTCATTATATACGTGTCATTCTAAAATTGTTGTTGTACAGTATGGTAAAGCTGCAGGTGAAACCCATTGCAAATTGCATGTCTTCTGTAACACGACAGCCCTCCCAGTGTTTTTCAAACAAGAGCTCCAGGATGCGGTGGTCGAGGAAGGGGGTAGCGTAACCCTGTGCTGTGAGCTCTCCAAACCCAGTGCTCCAGTTGAATGGAGGAAGGGAGGGGTGGACCTCTGCCCTTGCATCAAGTATGAAATGAGCCAAGATGGTTGCCGTGCCCAGTTAGTCATCCACAGTGTAGATCCAGAGGACTCCGGAGACTACACCTGTGATGCCGGGTATCGGCAAAGTACCGCCCACCTGGCCGTGAGTGGTAGGCTGAGCTTTCAATACAATTTATACACAGGCCGCTTTTTAAATGGTCTACAACTGAAATAATGTATAATGGTTTAAGTAGCAAGAATGTAACCATCAATGTTCAGCTTTTGGCATGTTATATAACAATTCTGTTGGCTGAATGACATTGTATTTAAGAGGGAGCATATTTCTGTTCCATGCATTTTCAATAGCCGCTCGTCCTGATCAGGGTCGCGGCAGTCTGAAGCCTATTCTGGAATCACTGAGTGCAAGGCTGAGGGGGGTACACCCTGGATGAGACCCTGGCCCATCGCAGGGTAGCCACACATACTCACACAGTCGCTCGCCCATTCAAACACTAAGAACAATGTAGTGTCATCACTTTACCTAAACAGCATGTCTTTGGACTGTGGGGGAAAAAAAACCAGAGCACCTGGAAGAAACCCACGCAGACATGGGGAGAACATGCAAACTCCACATAAACTGAGCTAGATTTTAAATTATCCCCAAACAACCCAGGTTGTCTGAGGTGGTAGTGCTACCATGCTGTCCATACCACTAGTTTGTTTAAAGTAATGGTATGCCAGGGAAGTGAGTTTATCACTAAAAACTGGTAATGTTCACTCTCAAAACAATTTCTATTTATCTTCAGTGCCTTGAAAAACCAAGGGTAGTATGAACTTTCTACTTCTGACTTTTCATATTTGGATTGCAGCCTTCATGCTCTCAAGTCTTTCTTGTTATAAAAATTTTGTAGTATCATTATCTATGAATTGTTGCAGAGATTGATCTTCTTTCGGTGCTAATGTGGATGCTGCAGTTAAAAACCTCCACATTTAACCCAAGTCTTCAACATTTGCTTCACCCGTATCCTCCACAGCCCTGCCAGTGTTTTTTAAGACCCCACTGGAGAATGTTGAAGGGGAGGTGGGGGGCAACGCTGTCCTCTGCTGTGAGCTGACCAAGCCTGGAGCGCAGGTCTGGTGGACATGGGCTGGCCAGTCTCTGGAGTCAAGTGGGAAGTACCAAGTGAAGCAGGAAGGCGATGTAGTGGAGCTCATCATCTACAACATAAAAACAACAGATGCTGGGGAATACACCTGTGACACAGGCAACCAAAAGACATCTGCCATACTTTCCGTGCCGGGTAGGGGGTCCATGCCATGGATTTTGTCAGAGTTCTTGCAAACAGCTGTTCTTCTCCCTCCTTTCCACCTCGTGTCCATCCTGCATTGTTTTTCCATACCCCATTGCTTTGATCACCCTCACTATCCTTGTCTTGTGAGCATTGTGGATAGAGGAGGGTGACAAACTTTTCTTCTTTACGTTTCTGCTAATACTTGTACTGTTCACTTCCAGTCCGATTTTCCTCATATGGCTTGAAAGAAGCATCATTTCTTTGGGCTTCAGAATTCATTTTCATCTTTGTGGCAAAACCTTCATTATCTTCTTCCTGTATCATTAAATTCTGCTTTTTCTGTGCTTTGCTCTCTTGATTTATCTTTTGGATTTTTCTCTATCTACTCTTTGGTGCTTCGTATTACTTCTTTCCTTCTGGTCATGAACAAACTTCAATGTACTAGTCAGGCATGCTGTACAGTTTACACTCTTGATGAATTGCACCAGTTGCACCAAGACAAAGATGTATTGTCAGCACAGAGTTGTGTAAACACACAGTGCCTCATCTAACCCTGGTTGCCCAATGGGCTTTCCACAACAGAGCTGGAAGTCACCATTATTAAAGGGCTGGAGGACTGCGTGGTGTGTGAGAAGGACGATGCTCGTTTTGAGTGCCACATCTCCCATGTCAACATACCCGAGGTCCAGTGGATGCTGCAGGGTGTTCCACTGCAAAGTAATGAAATGAACTTGATCCAGGTGGAGGGTAAGGTACACACTTTGACCCTCCGAAGTGTCACGCAGGAGGATTCGGGCTTTGTGGCCTTCAGTGTAGGCCCCTACATGTCTTCTGCTCAGCTCAGAGTCAGAGGTAAGATGGTGCTGAGCATGGAATTCTTCTTCATTTAGTGTCACCTGAAGTGGAAACATCCATTAAAATTATTTTGCTGGATTCCTGAAATTTGTTGGAGATTGGACTTGTCATCACATTCTTTCTGGATTTTCTGCCTTGCACCTTGAGACTTTGGGTTCCATTTTGACATCTGTTTGGATGAGCCACTGTTGAAGGAGGTGCTTCTGTCATTCTTAATGCGCAGCTACCAACGTGATCTTCACCTGCGGGCTGCGGTGCCAAGAGGCACAGGAAGGGGGCAGCACATCTCTGAGCTGTGAGCTGTCTGTCTCTGGGGTACAGGTAAAATGGAGGAAGGATGGCGTTGTCCTTGTGCCCAGTGACAGACACACAATAAGCATGGATGGGTCAAAGGCTGAGCTCGTGGTAAACAATCTGACAATGGAAGATGCTGGAGAATATACCTGTGACACAGGAGGCCAGCAGACCACAGCTTTTCTAAAGGTCAAAGGTGTGTGTGTGACACAAAGGTTGGGGCAATGAAGGTTTGATGCTTTTTTCGGTGGTACTATTAATTCTGCTCCCGCTGATGGTTTCAACAGCGAAATTGGCATGTTGGTGTGGGAGAAGGTCCTAGCAATTTTATGTCTATTGGCCTTAGGCACCACTATGAGCTGTGAATAAAGAGCATTAGAGTAGAATAAGGAGCCCCACCATCTTGGCCATCCAAGGGAACATGGGTCAGTTTGCCTTCGTAGGGCCACTTCACCACAGATGACTAGTGTGGTATCTGAAGGACTCAAACCTTTGCAGTGATTTACCGCTGTAGTTCTATAGAACCATGATACTTTTAAAAGAAACCATACTGGTTATGTTCATATGTCTACTTAGAATTTTTTTGGGTTATACATTTTGCTGTCATCTCCATAGCCTCAGACCCAAAGCTCTCCTTGATCTTCTCTGGGGTGTCCTTTTTTTAACTTTATTCCCAACAGCGGCTCCAGTTGCCTTCAGGAAGGAGCTGGAGAGCCAAGAGGTGAAGGAAGGTGGAGTCGTATCCCTGCGTTGCGAGGTCTCCAGCTCTGATGCATCCGTCACGTGGAGAAAGGGGTCCATGGTACTGTCCCAGGGGGAGAAGTACACTTTGCAGCAGAGGGCCTTTACACGTGTACTCATCATCCACGATGTGGTACCAGAAGATGCAGGAGAATACAGCTGCAATGTGGGGGACAGAACGAGTACAGCCACCCTCACTGTCAGAGGTAATTACAACTGAATCTTTTTATACTTTACTGACATACTCTGGACTGTACAATTGTTCATTGAAATGATACATTCTTCATTTGAACCAACTCTTGGAAAAACAACAGCCACAAACTTTTCATTCCTATTTTTTCAAATCACATTTTCTCATACTCTGAAAGAAATATTCTACAGCAATGAGACTTTCAAGAGCCATGCAAAAGCAGCTTTTTGATTTAATCTTTAAATAATGAAGTCAAGATTTCTTTGTGAAGAATATTTTTCTTCAGTTCATATAAAATGGGAATCATTATTTGACCATCTTCAGACAGCGGTTTCCTTGTTTTTCAGTTACATCAACATCCATTCATAACATTTAAATCTTTTTACAATGCATTTCTTTACAGAACACCCCTGTTTAACTGACACAATTTAAATACAATATGAAACTGTAATAAACTGCAAATGGTAACCCTAACATCAATGCTAATAACACTGAAATTTGAATTATTCATAATCATCATCATCATCATCATCCTAAACATGGCATTCAGTCTTATAGATCAGTTCATGCCACATTTACGTAAATGATGATGATAATGACAAGCTTTAGAAACATCATGAAAATTGTACACTGAAGAGGCAGTGCTAAGTGGAGCCCTCCAGTAAGTGAAGAGAGCTATGCATTTGCACAGTCTGCTATAATGAATTTCTAGAAAACAAACTCCCATTTGCTGGGGGATGAGTGTATGACTGTATGAGCTCTAATGGCGATGACGCCGTGATCCGGACACACTGAGCTCCTCCTCCCCCTGGCCATTTCCCCCTGGCAGAACATGTGTACATCACCTTGGGGTTGCGCGATGTCGCCGTGACAACAGGGGAAGATGCAAGATTCGAGTGTGAGGTTTCTCAGCTGGGGGTGACTCATGGCGAGTGGCGACTGGGTGCCAGTATTCTCCAAAATAATGACCTGAACCAGATGGGTTGCCAGGGGTATCGGCACAGCCTGGTGCTGAAGATGCTCACGTCTGATGACTCGGACGTCGTGTCCTTCACTGTTGGCGAGGAGAGGACTGCTGCCAACCTGCTGGTGCTTGACAAGCCTCAAGGTAGAGGCAAGATGGAGAAAGGTTGAGGCTGGCCTTCACCACTCTCCATCAGGGGGCTCACCTTTGTCCACCCACAACCTTCTCTTGCTCATGAGAAGACGTGTTCCAGCAACTCTACTTGCATGCATGGATTTACCCTTAATTCATGCTGTCCTTATCCATCCTACTCTTACCTTGTGATGCCTCATTTCATGCCATTCTCTAAAGATATACTAGGAAATTCTTTAGATAGGCATTTATATTTCCTGCATCTAAATAACTGTAACAACTTATCTGGCAACATTTAATTTAATCATATTTCATTTGCTCCTTTTGATAATTGCATATTTCTACTATTTTAAAAGTGCTACTTTTAGTTAATGCTACGAAACAAGATGATGGCAAGTCTGGGCAATGAAGCTTCTTTCTTTTTTTTTTTTTTTTTTTTTTTTTAATTGTTTTGCCTTCATAATATTCACTCAATTTGAAGAAATGAGACTTGGTTTCTAAAAAGGGTGGAATGGCCAACATGACTTACACCTTGGAGACATGGAACTTGAAGTTAAGTGAATATAGAAGTAGAAAAGAAGTGGATTGTGTTTTTTTTTGTACTTGCAGAATAAGCATGGGAGGCATGGTACTACCTGTCTTCAGCACTAGAAGGACTCATAACTCCACTGGTTGCTGAAAGTTTAAAGATGCATATTATGTACATATTAATGGAAATGCCTATGACTTTGTTGCCTGTTCAGAAGAGTGTATCTGACAGCCATGAAATTGGTATTGCTAGAATCTGTTGCAAAATTTCCTGACCTCTTTTACATCTCGTCCTCTTTTATTTCTTAGTCATTTTCAATGAGTTCATACACTTCTTTTTCTCCAGGAGCCCCAATCTTCTTCCAGCAGGAACTGAAGAACCAAGAGGCTGATGAAGGGGGAAGTGTCATCTTGCGTTGTGAACTCTCTAAACCTGGAGCTCCAGTAGAGTGGAGGAAAGGGGGAGTGGTGCTGAAACCCAGCAAAAAGTATGAGATGAAACAAGAGGGCCGCCAGCTGGAGCTGCACATCCACAACTTGGAGCCTGAGGACAATGGATATTACACCTGTGATGCAGGCGACCAGCTGACCACAGCTTCTCTAACAGTAAAAGGTACCTGTGTGGTTATTTTGTCCTATGTTACCTCACTATAGGTTTCACATTAGCCGCAAAAGTAGCTGGCTCTCCGCAACATAACACAAAAATAACCAGAAGGTTTGAAGCTTGGAAAGGTCAATTTTTTCTCCAGATAAAATATTCCATATTGCCTAGTATAACGTTGTTGCGTAATTGATCATTTTCAAATGGGGATGGGAGGCTGGGAGTATTGATGGGCAATCTGGAACAGCACAGTGTGGCTGAGTTCCGCTCCCTTTGTGTCCCTCTGTGCTCCACAGCGGGTGAAGTTCGCATCGTGTCTGGCTTGCAGAACACAGATGTCTTCGTTGGGGAGGAGGCTTCATTCTCCTGCCAGTTGTCCCACAGGGGGGTCAGGGGGGTGCAATGGTGGCTGGATGGCACCCGATTGCAACAGAGCTCCTTCGCTGAAATGGGGGTCACTGACGGCATCGTACACACACTTGTCCTGAAGAACCTAGCAACCAACGACTCGGGAACAGTCACATTCAAAGCTGGGAACCAGGTGTCCTCCGCCAAGCTCTTGGTCAAAGGTATATAGGAGAGAGAAGGAAAGAGGGCCATGGAAGTCAAATAATATACTTAACCCTTTCTTGAAGGCCCAGTTCTGTCTGCCAGTATCAGAAAGAGCATGATGCTCAACCCCATTTTGATTATGGTGAACAGCCTTGAGTGCAGCAACAAGAGACATGTAGTGCATGCAGTTACTTGGTCTGGCTTCTGTAATGTTGTACATGACTTACAACGTGTAACGTATATAATGTCTGTTCAGGTGGAAATGGAGCTGGGGTAATATAATAGCATGGTCTGGATCATTCATATGTTTTTTTATTAGGCATCACGTGTGCTTTTCATATTTTTCACTGCTTTTGATCTTAATGCAGTTATCTTTACAAAGCATCATACTTTAACCCTAGATCTACATTTGGTACTCAGTAGGTTACAGAAATTCCAGTAATTCTAGAGTTAAATGATGCAATGTATATCAAAATTAAAGAACTGAATTATTTTATATATTCAAATGCCCAGTACTGTTAGACACTCTGTAGTTTCTTACGAAGCACATATTTATAAAGATTTAATTCTGAATAGAATTTCCTTAAATATTCTCATGGTATTACTGCCCTACAAGATAGAGATGATACACAAGGTGTCCAAGATGGAAAGGGTTAACATTTTTTTCGGAAGTAATGAATTTGAAAAGAGATGTGAACAATTTTATCTTTGCTCTTGCTTCATTCATGCTACAGACCATACAGTGCTACTTGAAAGTATGTGAACCCTTTGTATCCATTAGTTTTACCACAAAATTTTTATTTAATCAGAACTTCTCATCTGATGTAATAGCTGTGTAATTACCAATTCCATATGTTGGTTTGGAGGAAACTGTGTGTAGTAGAAAAGCAGAAGTAGTGCAGGTGCAAAAATAAGTGAACCCCAGGTTGCATTGGTTAAACAAAGTAGGAAAGTAGAATCAAATGTGTAAATCAAAATCACTTATTTCAGAAGCTTATGTTAGACTTGGATTTTATAAGTTTATTTTAACATTTATACAAGAATAATGACCATCCCTACAGGGTTCACATATTGTCAAGTAGAACTGTGTAACATGTAAAAACTAACCAAAGCTTTTCTCATAGTATTAGTTTAATGGCCTAATTAATCCTAAAATAAATCTGTGAATGAAAACTTTAACTGCTGCTGTTAAAATACATCTGCTGATCAGAGTAAATTATAATATCCCAAATTTCCTTTGTCCTCTGAAGAAACCCTCTTCAGGACAAGAGGAAGGAAACTGATTGATGTGTTGTAAGGGCATGGCATACAGTAGTATTGACTCATGTGACATTTCCATTGATAATTATAAATATTAACCATTACGAACCATAACCATTTTACCAAGATATGCCTCCAAATCACAGCATTCTGTCACTGATAAATTATAATCAGGTTACAATAAGGAAGCCCGTAAGTGAAGGAATTGAAACTATGAGAGCATATCTGAACAAGATATACACAGCTCAGAATAAAACATGCAAGCTCAGAACAAGGAAATGAGGTTCCACTGAACATGTAGTCATCAAAACTGGACAGCTGAAGAGTGGAAAAACATTGCCTGATCTGTCTAATCTCAGATTTTTTTGAGACTTCCAATGCCATCGTCAGAAACTGGTATAAAAATAATGAATCCACGGACCCATCTTGCCTGGTATCGGTTGTACAGTCTAATGGTGGTAGTAGTGTAATGCAGTGGGTAGTGTTTTGTTGGAACATGTTAGGTTATTAGTACCAACTGAGCCTGTTTTCAATGGCATACAGTACTAACACATTGTTGTTGAACAGCTGAAACCCTTCATGTCCAGTCTAGCCTTTCTACAATCGAAATTTCCAGCAGGACAATGTGCCATGTTACAAAGCATACATCATCTCAGGATATTTCCACAAATATGACGGTGCCTTTACTTTACTCGTGGCCTACACAGTGGCCACCTTTCAAACCAATGAAGCATCTTTGAGATGACATGGAGCACTATGTTACCACGATGAATGTGCAGCCAAAAAAATCCGCAGAGACTGTATGAAGCGGCCAAGCCAGCAAGGACAAAGAACCTTGTGGGATGTGTCCAGCACCTTGTTACTGAGTTCATGCTGTCCTGGAGGCAAAGGAGGATCCCACCTGGTATTAGCTAGGTGTTCCTAATATTATGGCCAGTGATTGTAGACTACATAACATCACTTAGATGTTTTGAATTATAAATGGTGATGGAGATTTATGAAGAATATAGTGACTACCAAGTGTCTGGTGCTTAAGAAATGCCATCGTCTTGAAAGTTACGTACCGGAGTGTGTGGAAAGACACAGATACGGTTTATAAGTGTTTTCTTTGAAGTTTAACAGTACTGGTCCAATATCAAATTGACTCTATGAGGCAAAATTTCTCTCAGATGGCTATTACAGATTTTGGAGTTTGCTAGGATTGATTTAAGATTCTCTTATTTTATTTAGGGTTCACCTTTATTACTATCACAAAGTTTTAAAAAAATGCTGATGGCTATGTGTCCAGCAGAATAAACTCAAAATTCAGCATAGTTTCCACTAAGCAGCTCTGAGAACTTCCCCTGCCACTCTTCTCTCGTGAAAAGCCTAACCTTTCCCACGCTCAGCTGTGGCCCTTTCTCCCTTCCACACCTTACCTCCTCCTCTTTGCTCTCACATTTGTGTGATCATGAGCCCTACCATACTATAAAGAAATGCCTGGAGTAGTTTGGAGCAGGAGAGGATTTTCCCCTGGATTTTCTGAAAAAACAAAAATCGTGTTCAGTGTTCCCAGTTTACAAGAAAATAGAAAAGTATTTTCCCCATATTCCTCAAATTGAAATCTGATCAATTTGTTGATTTTCATATTAAATTTCTTGGGGAAAAAACTTACTCTGAAAACAGAGGGATTTGTAAAACAACTCTAGGTCTGCTCACTTGGCATTTGTGATGATGAGAAGTACTATAGGGAGTACTGTACATGGACAAGTTGCATGCCCTGACCCTTAGCATGTGGTTGCCCCCCCGATGGTTCAGATCCCACGGTGGAGGTGGTCAGCTCCATGGAAGACAAGTGCGTGGTGGAGGGCCAGCCAGTGGAGCTCATATGTCAGTACTCGCGGCCGGTGGAAGCAGTGTGGAAAAGGAACGGGCGCCCTGTGCAGGCCGATGGCCGCCGGGTAGTGATCGAGCAGGACTGGAACGTGGCCCGGCTGCACATCAGCCGCGCGACCGTCCAGGATGGAGGCATGTACTCTTGTGAGGCAGAGGGCACCTGTGTGACGGCCCTCGTGGAGGTGCAAGGTGAGCCTCTCTTGCCAGTAGAGCCATCCTCTGACCTCAGACTTCCTAGGCTCTATTGCAGTAGAAATTTCAGAGTATGGCTCCTTGTAAAAATGTTAGATAATGTTTTTCTAGATTCTGATTGACTCCTTGAAGGAACCCATGAAGTTACTGTTCTGCCGTGTCCCTAGTTTTTCAGCTTCAGCATATGTGTATGATTTTTAACAATGTGATTTTAAAGACGCATTTGAACTTTTGTTAATTTCTCATATAAGTGTGCGGTAGAGAATGGAACCACTGTTAGTTAATTGTTGCAGTTATTTTATTTTTACTGTTACAGGATGTAAATTATGCCTATATGTATTTGGAGAGCTGGGGTGCCTAAATTGTAGAAAATTTAAATAGTACAGATTAATTAGTTTATTATAATGAAAGGTTAGTGAATAAGGGATTACCTAAAAATAACAGTCGACTTAAAACTGTAACCTTCTGATTGCTGAACACTTGAAGACACTTTGGGAAGTTGTTGGCAATGTGTGCAACTAGTACAGTGCTAGTGTCTCAGATTCAAGTTGCTGATGACAGTTTGGTGGCTCAGGACATCCTGAACCCAGGGAGCACAAAATTCTAAAATTCTCATTCAATACCCAATAACATGTGGCACCATTAACAGCTGCACTTCATCCATCCAGACTTCACCATACCTCTCCATGTACCATCAGGAATTAAAGATGAAAGTGGTCTTTGTTCATCCTGTGAAAAGATGCTAGAAAAGAGACAAAAATTACAATTTAAACTTAATTTGAAGTTGAGAGAGACACCATGCACTTCTCAAGCGTTTGTGAATAAGAACCCACAGAATCACGCTACTGTACTTTTAACATATTCAAAGCAACATGCGTTTCCCATCCAGAATCCATTGCATTTCTCTTCTGGAAGTTCTGGAACAGCTGCATGTGTCTTGTACAAGTGCTTCTCCAGTTAGTTGCAGTGACAATAATTCAATACTCCATACTTCAACCCATACTACAGCACAGTACAAATGAAATATTAATGTTTATATACAGAGCAACACTAGATTGATTTCACCAGGAAAGAACAGAAGGGACCTGAAATAAGGACTCAGCTGAGCAGACAAGGAGATGTACCTCATAATTCTTTTAAGACTACACATATAATGGTATACATTATTTTACTTGAAAACCACTTTAAAGTAGCTATTGAGAGATATTGAAACTTTGGTAACTCAATGTTATTGCAATGTTTTCCTATGAACAGATAAGTCAGTGGACATTGTTCAAGGGTTGGAGAACGTAGAGACGGTGGATGGTGGAGAGGCACTCTTTGAGTGCTCCCTGTCCCGGCCAGAGACCCGAAATTGCCACTGGCTCCTCGACGGCCGGCCTGTGCAGGAGTCAGCCAACGTTGAGATTGTGGCCTTCGAGAGTGGTCGCCGTCACCTCCTGCTGCTCAAGGAGCTCCATGCTGCTGATAGCTGCAGGGTCACCTTCCAGGTTGGCTCAGCAACAACGTCGGCCTTGCTGACTGTCAAAGGTGAGCACTTATGTGTGTGTGTGTGTGTTTAGTCAGACAATTAGCCTTTCATGGGTTTAATGCATGTAGATTATCTTTACATTTGCAACAACACAAAGACATGAAATAATACTTTCACTAAATAGTTTATCTTTTTATAACTCATTGAAAAAAAGTAGTATTTCATTATAGGTCCAATTTCTTGCTGAAAGGCTCCCATGTTCAGCATTGGATTGCAATGACTTGACCAGCTGTCATGCATCAAAAAAAAGCCATTCAGTGTGTTTTCTTTCAATGGAACAAAATGTCAAAGACAGGCTTATTGTTTTCTTTCATGTTTCTAGGCTGGCAGCTCAAAGTGCTGAGGCCCCTTGTGGACCAGACAGTGGTGGTGGGTGAGCAGGCTGAATTCTGCTGTGTGCTCAGTGAGCCCGTCTCTGAGGATGAGGTGTTCTGGTATGCCGACGGCACCGAGCTGCAGCCCAACGACACCTGGGCCATGCGGGCTGATGGCCACTCTCATTACCTGGTGCTGCGTCAGGCCCATCCTGGCCCGCCCCAGGAGATCACCTTTGCCGCCAGGGATGCCCTCTCCATTGCCAAGCTCACTGTTATTGGTAGGATCTCCTGGGGCAGCTAGGCCTTCTGCAGTTGAAATGCCTCAGTGCATTAGATTAAGAGATGGAGGGGGGACCTATTTAAAAAAATATCTTTGCATGACATTTTAAAAACTTAAGAAAAGGTCCTGAAAAAAATCACAGTTTTATAGTCACTGGCCCTTTTCACCTTTAAATTATTACTTTCAGTTTTGCAAGTATATTGGACACTTAACTGTTAACCAAAAGCCATAACTGCATCCACAGCCGTCCCTGATCCCCCTGAGGACCCCGAGCTGGTGAACAAGAGTAGCCGGTCGGTCACGCTCTCCTGGTTTACACCCCTCCATGATGGTGGGAGCCCCATTCTGGGTTACAGGGTGGAGATGCGACTAGCCAACAGCGCTCTCTGGCTGCCGTGTCACACGGAGCCCGTGCGGAGCACCGAGTTTGTGGTGGACAACTTGAGCCCTGGTGCGGGCTATCGGTTCCGTGTGGCAGCCATGAACCGTGCTGGGATCGGGGAGCCAGTACAGCTTCCCCAGACTGTGTGTCTTGGTAAGAGGCACCCGCTTACCCGGGCCTCCGTCTGCCATACTCAGCCAGCTGGAACTGGATAGCTTGTTCATGCTGAACAGCACTGCCAGGCATCATGAATCTCACTTAAAGTGTGCACTGTACTGATGTTCCAAACCCTAGAGATGTCAATACAATTTAGAGCAGTCTTTGAGCTTGCTCGCATCTTATTATGGCATGGGCTTCTTCCTATATCAGCATGCTTGGTAAACTCTCTTAGGCACCAATTTATGAAATTCTTGCGCCAACTACTAGAATTCCTTTCAATGAAAGGAGTATTGATATGGGAAACTACCTTTCCTGATGTTTCCAGGGATAGAAAGGAAAGAGTTTGCGCAGATTAGATCGTAATGTACTGAATTACATAGCGCTGTCACTGCATATGAATTTAAATCTTGTTCTCTGTTCAGGTGAGGAGGTTTCCCCTCCAGTACCAGAGCCAGAAGAGGAGAGCACCCAGCCCAGTTTGCCTCCAGAGGCAGCCTCAGAAGGAGACCTGCACCTTCTCTGGGAGGCACTGGCAAAGAAGCGCCGCATGAGCCGGGAGCCCACGCTGGATTCCATCTCTGAGCTCCCTGAGGAGGATGGCAAAGAGTCAAGGGTGGGGAAGGAAAAGGAGATGGTGGAAAAAGAGAAGAAAGTAGAGCCAGATCCTAGCCTCTATACCAGCTCTGAAGATGAGTCCATTACTGGTCCACCATCATTAGTGTCCTACCTGAAGAAGAGCAGCAAGTCTACCATCACCGTTGCAGGTGGACAGGCACAGAGCATCTCTACTAAGAAGTTCTATGAGCACTTCCAGATGACTGAGTCGGTTCAGGAGTCAACAGCTGTGAAAGATGTCAAGGACGAAGAAGCAGAGATGCGGGAGGCAGCCATCAAAATCCAAGCAGCATTCAAGGGCTACAAGGCTCGCAAGGACATGCGACCTGTCTTCAAAGAGGTCTTCAAGGACCAGACAGTGGATCCCAATGGCACCATCCACTTGGAATGTGTTGCGGTTGGCAGACCTGACAAGGTTCGCTGGCTGAAGGATGGTGAGCTGCTGGCAGATGGCAAACACCACCATATCGATATTTACAATGATGGTACCTGTTCACTGGTCATCACGGGAGTGACCACCAAAGACACGGGCATCTACACTTGTGAGGTGACCAACAAATTTGGTGTCACCAGCCATAGCAGCAAGGTGACAGTGGGAGTGCCACGGGGGGAGCTAGGCTGGCGGCCATTGCAGGTGCCCTATGGTTACAGTGCAGACAGCGAGCCAGAAAGCTCCTCGGGGAGTGAGATGGATGAGTCTCTTCGACAGGCTAGCAAGCGGCTGAGGCACCTCCTACGTATTCAACTTCCAACAGACATGCCGGGTCTGGAGGAGGAGTCCTTTGTGAGTGCTGATGAAGGTGAACTGCCACCACCTGACCCCTACTCGTACCGTGAGGATGACCGTTACATCTACATCCGCTTTGACAGCCTTGCTGAGGCTCAGACGGCCTCCCAGCGCTTCCAGGAAATGTTCACTGCCCAAGGTGTCCCTGTGGAGACCACCATCCTGGAGGGGGGACCACGCAAGGTGGAGCTGCGCATCATGAAGCTGGGCTACATTCAGGATGGCTCACGCACCCCCACGCAGGACAAGCAGTCGCCTGCCTTTATGGCTGGAGCTTCTGGTGAGGAGGAGCATCATTTTTATTTGGAAAGAGCCAGTTGAACAAGGATCTATTTAATTCACACGGTTCATTTAAGTCTGTGATTAAGATTGCTCTATTTTAAATACTTGCTTGAGATGTTCCTGTTGCACAAGATACTGGATAAAATGTCAACTTTTTTCCTCCTTGATTTGGCCACTGTTGCCTGCATTTGCCCCCTGTCCCCTCATCCTGTAGCTGCCCCGGTCTTCCTGACCGAGCTGCAGAGCCAGGATGCACCAGAAGGCTACCCAGTCAGCTTTGACTGCGTGGTGATTGGAAAGCCCCCACCCAGTACCCGCTGGTACAAGGATGGCAAGCTTATTGAAGAGAATGACCACTACATGATCAACGAGGATCAGGAGGGCTGCCACCAGCTCATCATCACAGCCGTGAGGCCCTCAGACATGGGTGCATACCGATGCGTGGCCGAGAACAGCAGTGGCATTGCCTCCACTACGGCAGAGCTCCGGGTGGACTGTGAGTGGCACCTCCTCCTCCCAGGCTGGCTCCGCACACTTTGACTCACAGCTAGCCACCTCATACTGGTGCTTTCACTCTTTCTTTATACTTCAATAGGCTATTAGATGTTAATCTCTTTCAGATGTCATCATTATTTCCCTGCATTTTAACATTTGTCTGTTTTGATATATTGATTATCTAATTTTAGATTAGTTGTACTTTCAGGATCTCCAGTAAGATTTAAAAAATTTTCCCATGATCCCATTGTCTGTGTGTACAGTGTCCTGTAGCTCAGACTATGACACTGCAGTTGATGCCACAGAGACTTCCTCGTACATCAGTGCCAAGGGTTACATGTCCAGGTGAGTCAATATACCTGTCCATTTCAAAGATACAGGTACTTCTCAAAATAATTTAGGGCACTCCAAACGAAGATATTCAGTTAATATCAGTTCAGCACCCAGTATCGAGAGATTAGTTACATTTGGAAAGTGAGGTGAGCACATGAGGTGATGCAGATGTGGTTTCTCCTTAGGGAGACGGAGGCCTTTGAGTCTGTTACTGAGGAAGAGCAGTTGCCGCAGGTGGTTGATGAGCTGCGTGATATGCGCATCTATCCTGGGGCCCCAGTAGCTAAGATGCAAGTCAAGGTCAAAGGTCAGTTCCTGTCCTGATCTTTGGTTGGTGCAAAGACTTGAGAGGCAGAATTCTGTTTTTCAAGGGCAGACTCAACAATGTCAATACTTCCAGTAAGACATTGTCTCTTTGGGATGCATCATAGGTGTTGCCATGACCATAACCAAGGCCCTTTGAGTTAGCTGACTAAATGCACTCCTTTGGCTAGGCTACCCCCATCCCAAGGTGTACTGGTTCAAGGATGGGGAGCCCCTGCGGCCTTCAGATCACATCCTGGTGAGAGAGGAGAAAGGCCTGCACAGTTTGGAGGTGCTGGGGGTGACCCGAGACGACACGGGAGAGTACTCGGCCTACATCACCAATGCCGCCGGTTCTGCTTACTCCTCAGCCAGGCTGCTGGTGTTGGGTGAGTCCGCCCTTCTGTTGTATCACTTCAGTTAGCAGTTTGCGTGATGAAGGTTTGTTTAAATCCATTTCTTGTTTTATATATTCTGTGCATCATCAGGTCCTGGTGAGAAAATAGCTGAGGATCCTTCAAAAGTGAAAGGTAAATGAATAGTGTCGCTTTGCACTCAGCCAGCTTCATTCACCTGTTAACTTGATTTTAAACAATTACTTTGCAGGTTGAATTAATGAGCGTTGTTATTTGTTATGTCTAAGTTCTATGAAGTTGCTTTAATCTGATGTAGCTGTGTTTATATATTTGAATGTCTCAGCTCCAGGTGTTTTGTCCTGTTTCACAAAACCTGTGTTTGATATGAAAGGTACCAAGGAGCCTCTGGTACCGCCGCGTTTCTTGGAGAGGTACCCCAATCGAACGGTGAAGAAGGGAACGAGCATCACTATGACAGTCAAAGTAGAAGGTATCCATGCCTGCAAGCGTGCTTTCTTCATTGCTGTTGGCACTGAGCTACTACAGGAAAGCAGAGCAACGAAATACACAAAACAACTGATCCCTCTTTCTTATCTGGTGGAGTTAATGTTAAAGGTTTAAAGTGACATTGTTGTGCTTAGGCCTACGGTGACGTTTGTTGAACTGTCTTCCTTTTGCCTCCAGGCTCCCCTGAGCCCTTGATCACTTGGCTGAAGGAGGAGTCTGCAGAGGACGTGCTGTGGATCAAGCCTGACACGCCTGGCTACAAGGTGGTCAGCTCCGGCCAACGGCACAGCCTCATCCTGATGGACGTGGACACAACCTACACGGGCACTTACACTTGCATCGCAACCAACCGGGCAGGCCAGTCTGTGTGCACCGCCCGCTTGCAAGTGGAGGATGGTAAGGGAAGGACATGCTATGTACTTGCTACATGAAGTCGATGTGTCCTGTCCTGTTTACCCCTTGTTTGGTGTCATCGCTAGTCAGATTCAAGTTTCAGGCAGGATTTTAACTTGTGCAGAAAGTAACATTTTTACGTTTTCGGTTTGGGCTATGAATTCTGCTCGGAAGGTTGTACTGAAATCATTGTGCATTTACATTACATTTACATTTATTCATTACATTTATTCATTTAACAGACACTTTTCTCCAAAGTGATGTGCATATCTCAGAAAAATACAAGGAGTGCATTACATCAATAGAAGGAGAGATTTGGATGCAGACACGTGATTCTAGAGTACAGTTAATGTTACATTCCACCATATGAACCAGTGTACATCACACAAGTAGCTACATGAAGGTTTACCTATTATTCAACAATTTCTAACCACAAAATTATTAAACAAACATTTGCACATTTACATTGTTATTGAAATATAAATCTTGCATGTGAAATAGATATTGCATCAAAGCTTCTGGAAATATTTTAAGCCCTGATTTTGTTGCAGTGCCAGTAAAGGAGGCTCCTGTGGAGAAACAGACAGTGAGAGCTGTTCAAGAGTGAGTTTGAGATCTGGACTCTATAGAGAAAAATAACATCTGAATTGTAAGCTGAACTGCAGATACTGGACGCTAATGCTTTGAACAGAGCTTGTTTCTACAGTGTGTCTCAATGTGGCACAGAATTGAACATGTAACACTTTTATGGAAGGATGAATGATGACATCCTGTGTTTCTCAGGGTTCTTGGAATCACCATCAGTCCTCCAGAAGATGAGCCAAGTACTATAAAAGGTTGGGAAAGGAAGTTATTCTTATCATCAACACAGAAAAGGAGTGCATCAGCGCTCTCCTTTGTAAGGACCGGCCACATGTTATGATTTAATGTGTTCCCAGCAGAGCAAAAGTCGGCTGGCGCCTTCCTGGGTGAAGTGGGGACAGAGGAGTTCCTTCAGAAGCTCACCTCCCAGATCACAGAGATGGTGTCTGCCAAGATCACCCAAGGTAAGAGAGCATAGCCTTGTGCTGCATCCCATGCATACTCTTCAAAGGGCAATTTTTACCAAGCGTTGTTGGCTAGCAGTCACCTGCTATTCCCTCAGATGGTATGAGCTGTTACACTCGGGCTTTATCGTAATCATTATTTTTTTACTCACCTGATGCTTTTGTCCATGGCTACTTGTACACTTTGTCAAATTATTCTTTGTTATATTAGTTTTTTTGGAAAGGAATAATGAATTCTTTTAACATAGTTATCTGCTGTTCACATCAAAATTGTAATGAAGGAGATTGCTGTTGATTGACCAAAATTTGCTTAATATCAAATTGTCTAAAGATGATCACCCATTTATGTATGTTTGGTCAAAAATTGTACCTGAAGAGTTTTTGGCATTATGTGCCTCTTTAGTAATGCATGGAAAGTTATATTGTCTTGTGTATTGTCTTCAGTGTGGCTATTCTGTGGCTGTATTGTGGTTCAACCTTGAGCTAAATAAGGTGCGCTTTGCATCTTGTTGTTGGACAGAGAGGATGATGGTATCACGCGTGGCTGAGAAGGGGGTGTTCGGTGTCACCTTTGCACAGTTTGGTCGAAGCATCTTCACAGGCTTCCCAGCATGCCTCAGGAAAAATTGTGTCTAACTGCCTGCTTTTGTGCTCACAGCGTCCTCCTATTTGAAGGGTTAGTGTGCAAATGAGGATATAAGGAGGTCACCCTGCAATGAAAGTGCATTGTCTCACTCTGCTACCACTAGCCAGAATGGACCTCGCCACCTGTCCACTTTTTCTCACAGTTGTGCTGCGACGTCTCTCATCCTCTCATCTTCTCCTTCACTCATCTCATCCACCCATCCATCTAATCCATTCACGCACATACTCACTCAACCATCCGTTTGTTATTCAGACAGCTTTCAGAACCATCAAGTGCTCCAGTGGATGAGGTCATGGCCCAAATCCAGTATGTACCCATTGTGTTGTACCTCGTGTACTGTATCAGCTATATATCCCAGATGCAGTATCTTTATGACACGTGGCACACCTGGCTTCCACAAGGCAGGGCTTCTCACCGATGTCCGGCAGCAAACCCAGGCTTTGTCATGCCATGCCAGCTTCATATGATTTGTCTGTGTTTCATTGTTTGTGGCTGACTGGCTTTGGTGTCCATACAGGCATGGTGGTTGAACCTTATTTACAGAGTTTATCATAGAAATCTGCTCATTTAAAAAAAACAGTAAGTTCAGTCCAGGCAGGCATTTAAAAGACTCCGAACTTGTGGAAGCAAGGTGTGTGGTTTTTGTCACCCCTGTGATTTTGACTTTAACTCTTTCCTTTTACTGCTGAAGAGGGCTTTAAACACCGTAAAACTCTATATGTCATACTTTGAAGGTGTCAGCTATCAGTAAAATTATTTCTTTTTTTTTTTTTTTTTTTTTTTTTACAAGACAGTACAGTTTTACAGTACCGCTTTTATATCAATAACATTTTTAATATATTTCACCAGAAGTGGCAGTTCTTTCATAATGCACTTTTAACAGAGCTTTTGTACTGGATTTGTTACCATGTTTGCTATGTGCCTTGCACAGTGACGCTGGCTGGGCCCTGCATAAATGCACTGTGCATTTATACCACTTGAACATGGAACTCATCACATTCCTCTGAATGCATTTTGCATTACAGGCCTTTATTTACAGTGTGCTTGAAGGCTTTCTCATCTTGAGTGTGTTGCTGAAGTGCTGACTGGTCATTATGGGGGGTTTTGAGGGAAGAGCTGTGATTATGAAAGTCATCTCTCCCACTCTGCAGCCTCCCTGCGAGTGCCAGGGGCAGACAGCGATGATGAGACCAAGACCCCATCCCCATCGCCTCACCACGGCCGCTCCCGTCCCGCCTCACTCATCGCAGATTCCTCATCTGAGTCAGACGATGGCGAGGCCAGAGGAGAGGTATAGCTGCCTCCCTTTGCTGTGCTGCCATTTCATACTTATGCTCCTTGTTAACAAAAGCACAATTTTCTGAAGCTTGTTGTTAACCATTTCTTATTACTTAGGTTACTTAATACATTAGCAGGATGAGTGGCCTGTCAACCTTGCATTACTCTGAGTTCCTTGTGTATCAACACATGTATTGGTATGAAAAATGCCCTCAGCGAAAAGGCCTGTTGTGGTAAACCTCTCAGATGTTTGATATCTACGTGGCCACGGCCGACTACAACCCCACCGGTCCTGGCAAGGAGATCATCTCCCTCAAGGAAGGACAGTACGTGGAAGTTCTTGACTCAGCCCACCCACTGAAATGGCTGGTCCGCACCAAGCCCACCAAAATGACGCCATCCCGGCAAGGCTGGGTCTCTCCGGCATACCTCGACAAGAAGCTGAAGGTAGGCAATTGTCCGTGTTTCCCTATTCCCTTCCCTACTACCATCATGTCTTTCTTAACGCTACATAGAGACTAATGATCATGTAAAGGCTTTCATCGTTCTTCAGAGACTCACTTAGCTCAATGACCAATGTCTTGATGATCTGCATTTCCTCCTTGACCTCAAGGTTTTGGTTTCCTGGTTGCAGTTAAACAGTTGTTTTTGCCCTTGTCTTTCTTGTCATGAAAATGACACTTGAGATGAGTTGATTCTGATTTTGAGCAGAGTAACTCAAGCTAGCAGTACAAGCTGCCAGTTCTGACTCCTGTGTTGTTCTGCTGTGTTGCTTCTTTGCAGCTCTCTCCGGATGCTGCCGCCCCTGGTGCTGAACTGCCGGAAGCAGGAGGAGAGCAGGTTTCAGAGGGAGAGTACAAGAAGAGACTTTGGTAACTCGAGACTCCAGTTCCTTCCATTAACTTTTTTTTAAACATCCAGTCATGACAATCAGTCCAGTGAAGATCAGTAATGAAACCCTGCTGCAGATTTGCTGATGGTGTAATATGTCTTTAGCCAACTGATCCAGGAGATGATCAACACAGAGGCAGCATTTGTGCAGGAAATGGACTTCCTCACCTCACACCACCTGAAGCATGTTGAGACGAGCACTGATGTACCATCCAGCGTTAGCAGCCAGAAGGAAGCCATCTTCAGAAACATCGAGGACTTGAAGACTTTCCACAGCAGGTTCCACTAAGCTTATCGGTTCTATTTTATTTAGATAATTTCATAATGTCTGATGCTCAGCTGCTGTAAGGGCTGTAGAAGATCCTCAAAGGTTCACCAGCAGAATTAGTTTTTCAGTCCTTGAACATTTGGATTCATCCGTCATACACAATTTGCTATAGAATTACAGCTAAACCCATTCTTTCTCTTTTCCCCCCTCCCTGCACTTATTACTATAGAAAGCTAGGTTCTTTACTTTATACTTAACCTACTTATTCACTGGGATGTTTTTAGAAAAGTTCTTCCAAGGGTTGCCAAGGTCAATACCTGTGCTGCCTCCTTCCTTGCAGTTCCATGCTTCCGAGCCTGAGTGAGTGTGAGACTGATGATGATGTAGCCATGCGCTTTATAAAAAATGCAGAGGGCTTTGAGAAGTATCTCAAGTATCTGGTCGGCCAGATGCAGGCAGAAGCTGCCATCAGCGACAAGAGCGTCCATCAGTACTTTAAGGTCAGAGAGACACGCTTTGAGGTCTGTTATGGGTCTTCAGGTGTTGACACCATAAAAGCCTTTGGTGTTTTGAGCTCTCCTTTGGACAGCTGATGGATCAAAAGCTCTGTGTGTGACTCCAGCTCTTTGTACTATACACTTTGCCCTCCTAGGAGTTTGCAGAGAAAGAACTGGCAGGAATTGACCCTTCAGAAGGCCCGGTGCTGAGCATCAACGCCTACTTGCAGAGACCACTGGAAAGGGTCCAGAAATACAAGGCCTATCTGAAGGTTCCAGCTGACAACCTGCTATAAAATATGTTTTAATAGAGGCTGCACAATTAAAATCTTTTAGAGAATATCTTCCTTTCATTTTAAACTGAAATTAATGGAAAATCTGTGAGTAACTGAACACTGTGTTTTTTGGACGTTTAACGTAATGTGTCTTAACCAGTGTTGCTCTCTACTTTCATGTCATGGAAACCTTGTGACTCCATTTGTGTTCAGCCATTTGTGACTGAATAACGATGACCTGTGAAAGGAGGTCATGTAGACTTTAGATTTCACTGTGGTACTCATCACATATACTACTATGGTTAGTCATCTTTAGAACGCCACATTTTCAAGTTGATGGCTTTAAAACAAATGTCATTGTTTATTCCCTGTGATTCTCTGCAGGAGATGATCAGGAATAAGGCCCGAAATGGGCAGAACTGCTGCCTGTTGGAAGAGGCCTACGCCGTAGTGTCAGCACTGCCACGGCGCTCTGAAAACACACACCATGTGTCTCTGATCGAGAATTACCCCGCAACTCTGGAAGTTCTGGGCGAACCCATCAGACAGGTGACTGGCCTGTTTTTGCACTTCCTAAAGCCGGAGCCTTGTTTGCATCTCTGGAGGAGGCTCCATACAAAAGGCTCTAAAGCAGTTTAGTATAGTAAAGAAAGAATTTTCTCAGATTCAGGCTTTGAGCATCATGTATTTTATGACAGGGCCCTTTCACGGTGTGGGAGGGCGCCCCTGGCATCAGGACCTCATCGAGAGGACACCATCGGCACATTTTCCTTTTCAAGAACTATATCATCATCTGTAAACCCAAGCGGGACTCCAACACAGACACACAGAGTTACACATTCAAGAACATGATGAAGGTGAGGGTGGTGTATATGGAGCAGCTGGTCTGCCTTCCTCTCTGAGGAATGTGTGATCATTCAGCCTTGGTCAAAGCAAGCTGATCCCCCTCCTGTGGCCACCAGTTGACCAACATTGACGTCAATGAGACGGTGGAGGGCGACGACCGGGCCTTTGAGATCTGGCACGAGCGAGAGGACTCGGTGAGGAAGTATACACTTCAGGCTCGCACTGTCATCATCAAGAACTCATGGCTGAGGGATCTGCGTGATCTTCAGCAGCGCTACAGCATGCCAGCCTGGAGTGAGTCTCCCTGCTCCGACCTCCTGCCCTAAACTCTGAACCTTGACCCGACACATGGACCACACCACTGAGTTCATGCATTCCACTGTGAGGGAATAAATGGGGCTCTATGTAAAATCCTTAAATTCATAATCCATTGCTGATCCAGAAAATTTATTCCTTATCCTAAGTTACTATTAATCTGTTGCTTTCCCAGAGCAAGTATTTAGATCACTTCTGGGTAAATGCCTTGCTTTGGGTTCTGTAGCTGCAGTAAGGAGCAGGACTTGGGCTGGCTTGCATGTCCTTACGCACTAAACTTCCTGCTGCCCCTGAAAATAAAGATTTTGAAGAACCTGTGTTCAACTCCCACCTTCACCTCTAGTAACCTCAATCATGTTATTTACCCTGGACTGATACAGTTAAAATGTTCTTGCTGTATGTGTATGTAAAGCAGTGTAACACTATGTCACTTTGGGGAAAAAAAGCTGTACATCCAATTTTAGTGTCATTATTTTAGCTCTATGTGTTTACAGCTTCTTCCTCAAAATGCCTTTAGGGTTTAGTACCAGTGAAATACTCATGCTGGCCCATCTGCTCAGGTGCTCCTGACTTTGATGAGATCTTGGCTGACTGCACAGCAGAGTTGGGGCAGACTGTCAAACTGGCTTGCAAGGTCACAGGTGTCCCAAAGCCATCGGTCACCTGGTACAAGGGTAAGACTACCAACTGGCCAGGGGGGCGGCACTATAGAACCTGCAGACGGTCAGTGATGCAGTGGCACTAGTGTGGAGTGTGTTTACTGGTCCTAAAAGCAGCCCATCTTTGTGTTTTTATGTGTCAGATGGGCGTCCAGTGGAGGTGGACCCCCACCACATCATCATCGAGGATCCCGACGGCTCCTGCACCCTCATTCTGGACAACATGACAGCTGACGACTCGGGGCAGTACATGTGCTTTGCCATTAGCAGTGCCGGTACGGCCAGTACGCTGGGCAAGATCACGGTTCAGGGTGAGTATCCACAGGTGAAGGGGTTGTTACATATTGCCTCCAGACACGTGTGCAAGCAGAGCAGTAATAAACTGCCTCTATCATGTTAAGTGCCCCCCCGATTTGTGAACAAGTTGAGGAATGCACCACTCATCGAGGGAGAGGATGCCCAGTTTACCTGCACCATCCAGAGTGCCCCCCAGCCCAAGATCAGGTACAGCCACTCTCTGATATTATCACTGCTTCTTGGCTCCTGTGTGTCTAACCACTCTGTCCTGTTGGACCCATCCTAGGTGGTTCAAAGATGGTCGTTTGCTGACAGACCAGGAGAAGTACCAGACGTACAGTGAGCCCAGGAGTGGAGTGCTGGTTCTAGTCATCAAAAATGCAGGAGAGCGAGACCTTGGCCAGTATGAGTGTGAGGTACGGGCACATACTGACTACATGAGTAGCTTCTCAGAAACTTTGTTGTACCTACCCACCCCAGGCAAAGTATTACCTGTGTCTTCTGCAATTCCCACCCTGCCTTCAGGCAGAGCTTATGTTGACGGTCTTCGTGTTTACCCAACCTGTCCATGTTTCTGCCAATGTCTCTTTCAGCTGTCCAACCGGCTGGGGAGTGCCCGCTGTGCTGCGGAGCTGTGCCCGGCTTCGGCCATGATGGCCAGTGAGCGCAGAGGCGAGGTGGTCACCATCGAAGGTAGGGCTGTCACCTTGACACTGCAGTGTCACTGGTCACACTCATTGTGATGTATGAGATGAATGGCTGGATTTTAATATTTATGTTATGTGCTGGGCAGGAGTTTATTTGTAAAGTGAAGGTTATTGTGGGGCTGTGATGTTCTTTTTGTTCTGTTGAACATGTTTAACGATCAGTGCACGGTTACTACAATCGCTGTGGTAAATTGCCAACATGGTGTCTGTTCAGAGAAATTCCAAGTGAACACAGCGTGTAAATCTGAGCAACTGAAGAGTCCAACGACGGACTGTGGTGGCCTGTATTATTGTTTGTTTATTTATCACACAGTTTTTTCCAAAGAGAGTTACTGTTGAATTACACTGACTGACCAACTTATACAGCAGAGTAATTTTTGTATTGTATCCATTGAGGGTAATTACCTCTATAGATTAGTAGTCTAAATCTGTGCAGTCTGACATGTCACCCACCAGGACATTTATGTGGTATCTAGTGTCCCCACAGTGGGGAAAATATTTCTATTACTGCCAATGTATCATACCTCTCCAGAAAGTTAACAAGGTTACGAAATATAGTATGTTATTTTCTTACCTTTCCAAAGGCATTTATACTTAATAGTTATTAATACAAAATATCTAGATAAAAGAGCTTTTTCATATTTTCCATTTAATGTAAATGTAATGTGTAATATGCTGAATAATGAACTGTAACTGGAAGTGTAATAGCAGGCATTGTGTAACAGTTGTACACTTTGTACATCCCATTATGTCATCATAGACATTCTTGTCAATTTCTATGTACAGTGTTATTTCACAGTCTAAAGGTATAAAATGAAGGCATCATAAAGTTCAATTTCTTTGTGTTTCTGGCATGGAAATGCATAATCTCAGTTTGAGTCAAGTCAGTAGTCCACATTATGGCATGAAATACCATCATAGTTTTGTAAGCAAGGAATTTCAATGTGTGATTTGGTGCAGCCCACATAAAAAAAAAAAACAACATAAACAGTTTACCACTCCAGATCAGGCAGGAGTGGAGTGACTAGTCATTAAATCCATCAGCTTAGAGTTTCCTTTGAGAAGAGGTGCGGGATTCATACTATGAGTCTTACCTGTGAGTACTGTACACTTCCAGTACAAGAAGTGAGCACACCTGAGAGGAGCTGGCCAGCAGAGTGACACACGGGTGTGCTACATGTGTGTGAACTGCTGCAGAAGAGCTGAATACACAGAGCCTCACCTTCTAATAACACTCATCCACCGAATGCCGAATGTGAACAGAAACAGCAGTTTCCTCCAAATAGACTCTCACTTTACCCTGATACTGTATTGCCTTCACTATGTAATCTACTCAGCCTTTCCACCTGTTCAGCCACAGCTGTGAAGAGCCAGGTTGGAACTCCTGCTTGTGTTCAGTCTAGAAATATCACACTGCTGCTTTCCCTTTGAACGAGATTCCAGTGACAACAGCAGTTTTCATCGGCTGCCGCTGACTGGCAGGGAGTGCACTAATCTCACCTGTCCACTCTGAAGCCTAAACACAGGAGGCATGTCACCCCTCCACACATCCATCCACCTCTTTGGATCGCCTAGCTCCTCATCCATCCTCTTGCCAACCCAACTTATTGACTAAATGCCTTCGACTCCAGTGGCTGGAGTAACAGCCACTAATTCACTTACTGTTTGATTTTTATTTTATGATTGAAACTGGCACTCTGAGAAAAGCTCGGTACGTGATCGGTTCTAAACTGGGACATGTACATTTAGTGCCGTTATCCTCCTGTTTGCTCTGCAGGGAAATGGCCTGCCGCTTGCCAGGTCTCCTTACCACCTTACCTGCCCCGGTCACCCCAGTGTCTCAGTGATTTTCCTACTAACTCATCACATTCTCATAGCACTGCTGCAGTGTTACTGCACTACAGCCTAAACTCTCCTTGGCAGTAACCATTGAGACTCACTGGTGTTTGAATATGATTAAGACCACATAATAAAGGTGCCCAGACATAGTTGCATGTTGCTAGGCAACAGAGCACAGCACCAATTGGCTTTCTGAATTTTGAAGAACTAAATTTTCTACAGTCCTCAGTCATGACGGCCGCTTTCCTGCTTAGTCATATCACTTCTTGGCGGTACTTCCATCACTGTAAGCATTGGATCAGGAGAGGGGAAGGATCACAGAGGCACCTGTCAATCATTTCAACACCTTCATTCGCTAACTCCATGCTTTCCATCCTGTTTTCTTTTGTAGTCACAGAGCAGGAGACTAAAGTGCCAAAGAAAACCATCATCATGTAAGTTTCTCTGAGCTTCAGCACTGGCCGTATCTGAGCACACATTCCTGTGTCCGTGGCCCTCGCTTGTCTCCATTCGCACTCATATAGCCAGGTGTGAGAGGAGGTCATCTTCAGGGAATCAAGCACCAAAAATGTTTTCTTCATACGCAACTTGGCACAACTTTGGTCGTCCAACTTTACCGCACCAGACTGGAGTTGTTCTCTCTAAATTAGTGGAAAAGAGCAAAGTTTCACTTTCATGTTCAGTTCAAGGCAACAAATGTCAGTTTCCAACATTTTACTGTATCGTTTAACTAAATGGTGTTGATTAGTGGAGCTGAAAGTTCAGGTACACGACTGGATCCCAGATTGATAAATAAATAGCTGGCTCCCTGTGTAGCTGACCTCTTCGCACCCTCTCACCACTCAGAAAAAGCCAGTCACGCCCAGTCTCGTTTTTATTTGTATACAATCTGTTTTGAACACCAGTGTCTTTGCTTTGTAAATCTGTACTGTTGGTCTCCGTGTCGCACTGACAGTGTAATTGCGCTTCTGGCTGTAATGTGTGTTTCAGAGGCTTCCCATATTCCATAATTTGTTTTTTTAAAAATCAGCTTTTATTACAAGACATAATTTCTCATGACTAATATTCCTTGTGCCACTGACCTTTTGGCTGCAGAGTGGAATCTTAATTATAAAAAAGTCAAGTTTAAAAACAGGTTTCAGAAAGTCATGTTTTGGAGAGTTTCTTAAAGTAGCATGAAAACCAAAACAGTGTCTAAAATATTCAAGAATTATTTCAGTGCAATGCAGCCATGAGAGCGTGAAGAACTGGTAATATGTCTTTAAAGTCAATCTCAGTGGTGTTTAAGCATTCTTCTCAGGGTGCACTGACTTATCAGGTACTGGGGGGCCAAAAATATTAATAGTACTCAAAGGAGCTCTACCCAACACTTATTGGGAAACACAGTAGGCTGTTTCACACATTAGTGTGACACCCCCTTTCCCCCATTGTTACACATATGATTTTCACATACCAGATGCCTTTTGATGCAACATTCTCGCATAGTGCATTTGAACAAAAGCAAATAGCTTATGTTTTCAATAATTTTGACCTCTGTCTCTTTACCATGACCAAGGGTTACTACTCTTAGAACTTTGAGTTCACTTTTTAAAGGTCCCCCATTGAGTCCACATAATAGTGAGCAATGGTCAGTTGTGTTATGCTTACTCCAAACACCCCAGTAACACCCAGTAATGTGTTTGTGGCACAGGTTAACACAGGTTAAATTTTTGTGCTCACTGGCATGAGTTTGGACGCACACTAACACTGACCTGGTGTGAAGACCGCATGCGCCGTCGTGGTGTAGATTCATGGGATGATCTCTATTTCCCAACGCCATGTGCCTTTGTCCATCACCAGAGAAGAGACTATAACCACTGTGGTGAAGAATACACGCATGAAGAGGCGCATGTCACCCGGAATATCGCCATCTAGGATGCCTCGGCCCGACTCGTCTACCCAGGATCCTGTCTCAACCAGGGCGAGAAAGGCTACCACCCGCTCTTACACAGAGACAGCAAAGAAGTCCACAGTTCCCACCTTGTATGTGACCGAGCATGAGGGAGCCGCTGCCGGGGCTGGAGAAAAGCCCAGGTGGGTTGAGGTAGAGGAGATCATTGAGTACAAAGTGAACAAGTCGCCCAAGCTGCCTCGAAAGAGGGGCTCCTCTCCAGCTAGAGAGCAGGTGCCTTTTTCCAGACCTTGTAGGTCTCCACGGGATGACCCCAACACCAACAACTCCAACAACAAGCTGGTGGAGCAGGGTGGTGCCTCTCTCCCCAGGGAGACCTTCTCAAATCCCAGCGTCCAGCCTTTGACCTGGGAGGAGGAGCAAGACCTGGATTCCACTGAGCCTCCGCCCGAGGAGCAAAGAGGGCAGGATGGGGCAGACCTGGCCCACAATAGAACAGCTGGTGAGGAGGAGGCGCAGGAGCAGGACTGGCCAGATGAGGACACAGTCATTATTGAAGAACCAGACGATGAGACTGACGACCTCATGAACAGGGAGGCTAAGATTTTGACTCAAGAAGGCAGAGTACTCACATTGGAGGACCTGGAGGACTATGTCCCAGGCGAAGGGGAGACCTATGGATGCTCAGCAGGCAGCGGACAGCATACAGCCCGTGAGCCGTGTGAGATTGCGGTTGTTCAAAGGGAGATCAATGAGCCTACTGTAGGCAAGCCTGTGCTGCTCAGTGTGGGGTGCCCTGTGAAGCCAAAACCTCAGGCAAACTTCTTCAGCCGCTTTAAGCAGCACCTGTCCAGCAGCCTATTTACATCTAGCAGCCCGCAGGACAGCAGATCTCACCCCAGTGGAGAGCGGGAGGTCCCTATTCGACTGAGTAGTATGTCCTCCTCCCAGGCCCAGCCAGAGGGTGCTTCCGGGATATCTTCTGAAAGCCAGGCCAAGCTTGAGATCAAGCCTTCGTACTGCATGGAGGTCCAGAGGGGTGTGCAAGGCAGACAGCAGAGCTTCAAAACAGAAGTATCTGCACGCACCTTCAGCTACACTCCAGTGGGGACGCCAGTCACTCTACACATCAACAAGAGGGACAAGTATTCTATTCCAAAGCCTTAGATAGTGCAATTGTGGAAACAATGGGAGGATGATAATACTCCTTAGTATTTCCACAAATGTACCACCACCCAAAACAGGCATAAAACAGCCCTTTAGTCTTAAATGGGAACATTTCTGTAAATCCTACCTACATGTAAAGACATCGCCTGTGTATTACATGCATTTTCTGTTCATGGTGACCATTCCGTTTTGAAGCAGTGAAGTTCATAATGACACATTGATTGGTTTTCCTGTGTGTATAATTATTGTACTCTAATTTTCCAATGAATGAGTAAAATCCACAGAAAATGCAATCAACATCTATAGATTCTGAAGCTTTACAGTAGCTGATTTAAATAATGCGAGCGGACAGGTTATTAATGGTTACCTGAGAACCAGCAATGGTCTTCCTGCAAGTCCCTCTGGTGCTCGGCTCATGTTGTGGACATAGAGAATATTTAAAATCCACAGAACAGGTGGACTCACTTTCTGTTTTTAAACTCTGAATATTTGCACAAGATCAGCTGAGATATTTGAATATGTTGAAGTTAAAGATCTTTAAAACATTTTGCCCTGTTGGATTTTTAACAAGGCTGATTCCTTATTTGGTTTACATCCAACTAAAAGCTTGATGAAGACAAACTTTACACTTTTGTGTGGAACTTAAGTATTTTTTTTAACCAAAAAAAAGGAAAAAACGATTTTATAACAATGTAATATTTAAAATATTTTAAATTTATATTTTCAACGATGATACACAATTGATTGAGAAAGTGATGTCTTGCTGTATGAGCCAGCAGAAAAGGTTTGTGTTACGCAGTTACGGTATGTTTACTGTGGTATTTTGTACCGGATCAAGGAAAGCTACTGTTTTTCTACAGTAGGCAGAAAAAATGATGACTGCTACTTAAACTCTATCGTGTAAGCCGGGCATGTGATAAAACATTTTGTGCCAAAAATTAATTCATTAAAATACCGGTAACCTTAAAGAGTGACATTTTTAGTCATACTTTATACATAATCAGCGTGAAACCGTACAAAGTTTGTCATGAAAGGCATTTGGAATAATCTAGCGAAAGCGTATTCTGGAGTTTCATTAGACGTCCATTGCCTTTCATCCATGTGGCTTTGTGACGCTGTTACCTCTAAGTGTTTAATGCTGTAGTACAGAATGACTGAGGCTTTCAAGAGCCAAAAGAGCTCTATTTAAGTCATGTGCCAAACACGTGAAAGTAGAATGTTTAACCGTTCGGTATATTGCACTGTTTGTTTTTTTTAAGCAATACTTTTTAGAAAAATACTGTGTTCAGGCATGTGCTGTTTGTATGCCTCCATATTCAGTGCCAAAATGCCACAGTAATATGAATTTCATCCTTCTGAAAATTGTACAATTTTTTCAGTCGTGTAATTAGAAGTGGTTGTTACTGTAAGTGAAAGAAGGGCTCCTGCACCACAGCTGTGTGCTCGGTTGTATAGCTGTAATGTCTAAAAGTTTTTCAAACTGGCTGCAGTTAAACACTTTGATTTAATGATCAGTGTGTGCACGTTACACAGGGCATTGGTGTTTGCCCACTTCTGCTACGGTGTGTGTGAAGATTTTGTGTTGTTCTGTTCAGTCATGTTGATTGAGGCATCCTGTGAAAACACAGAGCAAGACTGACTCGTATGATGGAGGTGAACATGCACAAAAGAAAAGCTGTGTTTGTAGTCCTGCATCATGTTAGAATAGATGTTAGTCGTGTTTGAAGTATTCCAGGTGTGTGCCAGACAGAACCTTTTAACATCCATTAAATAAATTTTGCATCTGAAAAATCAAATGAGTTTAATTTTCTTTCTTCAGTAACAGAAGTAAAACTTAACAAGAAGTTGCTGAGATGTTACAAATGTTCTTTGTTTTCTCCCCAACTTTTGAAAATAATTTTTGACAAGCATTACTACACATGTGGCACTTAAACGAATAAAGAAATAACATGAGTACTTTGAAGACAAGTCTGTAAGCTTTGGGTTCTTATAGTCCCTGAGAAGGAATTGCCCTCATCATCAACACCATGATCTACTTGTATGATAGCTGTGAGTTTTTTTTTTTTTTCTTTTTTTATTTTAATTTCATACTGGTTTCAATCTTCTCAGTCAATAATCCTGTTAAAGAAAATCAGCTATACTAATTTAATCAATATGCATACAGAGGACCTGTAGCAAACAATGCATAAAACCAGTAAAGCATTTGCTCAGTGTTATAAATCACAGATTCCAGTGAGTTCATGTGAATTCTGAGTATTATTAGTCTATAAATGAAAAGTTCAAATTAAGCTGCTTTTTTGAGCTACGCAGTTGTGTTGTTCTGGTCTTTTTCTTGGCATAGTTTTAGTTTGTACCAAAATGATGAGCTGACCCCAGGAAATACAGCACCCTCGTTAGGAACGGGGTTGATGACTACTGCAGCAAACGAGTTTTCACCTGTCCAGTTCCACTGGTTAACGATGAGTCTCACCAGGTTACTACTTATGAAGGGTTAGCATTAGACCTGTGGTTTTGGCCTAAGGGAGGTGGGCCCACTGAGGCGTCCATGTTCTCATTGTGGTCTCATTGTGGTCCACTGGACCAGCAGGCTTTCTCCTCGCTGTGTCCCTCTGTGCTTGTAGATGGTTCTCCATCAAGCCTGGCTGAGGCTGAGAACTCCACGGTCATCTCCCTGGAGGATACCAACGAGGACGAGACCCCTGGAACCCCCATGGCAGTTGAGACTCTGGTAGAGCCGTCAGCTGTGACTCACGCGCCATCACTGGACCCTGGAATCAGCAGCTCTTGTTCAGCAGGTTGGAGCCCAGAGGGCAGAGCTGCAGGAGACATGTAGGAAGAGCTTGGTGTTTCTGAGGCTCTCTGGGGGCAACAACCACACCTCTCTAGTGTGGTTCCCCAACTGTGGTTTCAGCACAGGGCCATAGGGCAGGGGGACCTGCACTATGACTCTGTTTTGTATGTCCTTGTAGACTATGTCGCTGCACCTTGCAGTGAGAAATCATCTATAGTGACCATGATGGATGGATGAGCACATGCTAGGTGTCTCCTGCAGGTTCAAGCCCCAGGAATGTTGCTGCCAAGAAGTGGTACCAGATCGACTTCAGCCCCACCGCCTTCTGTAGGAGGGTCTTCCAGTCTGTGTGCTCAGAGCCACACGCATGGTGAGATGTGTCCTCCTCACCGCACTCCTTCCACTGCCTACACACCTTTGCACTCACACTTTAGTCACATTTATTTCTCTGAGTTTACTGCTCAGCATAACAGCTAACCCTGAAATAAAGTGTCAGCACGGTGTTTTCAACGAACTAAAAGAGGAAGAGAAGTTTGGTGTGGAAACTACCTTCTGGATCCCCTCACAGTAACTCTGTTCCATCACAGGGAGGACTTTGCTGCTGAGAAAAGCCCCAGAAACAGCGACACAAAACATAAGAGTGAGGAAATGAAGGAGGAAATGTGCAGCAAATGCGATTCAGGTACTGGAACACAAACATATCTAGTGACCTTTGCTCACTTGCTGGTGCTTCTGAAGCCAGGAAGATGCTCTCCAGAGCCTGGCGTGACCCAGCAGCCCCTCTTTTTTTGCAGACCGTGGCTCTACGCAGGAGCCTATCGTGGACCTGCAGGTGCGGAGAGCTGATCAGTCAACGGTCACTAGTCCAACTTCCACTGCTTCCATTGTTGTATCCTGCTACAAGGTACACACCATACCGTGGTATTGCTGCCCTACTACATGTCTAACAGATTGTGGGGCGAGAAGATGGGGGGCAGAGTCCAGCAGTAAGACAGCAGCATGATGTGTGGCTCTTTTCCAGAGGAGTTCAGTCTGAATGATCCCTTTCTCTGTGGAACTACTCTGAAATCTACCATGTTTTTACCGCAGTATAATGAGCCCAACTTCTGTTTGACAGGAACTTCCCTGTGGCCAGTCTTTAGCATTGTTTTTTTTTCCGCTGCGCCTGTAGGATGGAGAGCCCTCTGCTCCCAGAGGGCCTGTGGATGAGGCTGATCATGGCCAATGCTGCCCCATGCCTCTTCTCCCACACATTCCGGTTGGTGATGGTGTCTACAGCTGCCCTCCTGGCACCACCAGCCAACACACGTCTCCCACCGCCTGGCCCAGTGGCCACAGAGGTCCGAGTCCTGAGACATCCCTCGTGACGTGACTTTGTGTTGCAGGCAGTAGGTGGAGTAGTGATTAGAGCAATTGCCTTTGCACTCAAAGAAACCGGGTTCAAACCTCACCTCCTATAGCAAGAGGTGGGATTTCAACCTGGGGCCCAACCACTACCGTTCTGTGGAGGTTAGCGCTGAAGGAAATCTGTAACATGGACGTGCCTCAGACATGACCCGGCTGCGTTCCTCACACAGGGTCTGGAGACTCGGAGCAAGGCGGAGGCGATCCATCAGGAACTGGGATGGGGACAGGGTCGAGGCTGCTGGCACTATATGAGATCCACGAGGAGATTGGAAGGTGGCTTCACCTGCTTCATTTATGTACTGATGTGTCCTCATCTGACATCCTGACCCCAGATGACACTAATTCTGCCCCAACGAGATGAAATATCGCACATTGTAATATTTGGAGAGACAAAGGTGGATGAGATGCTCTGTTTGTCCTCCTTAGGGGCTCTTTTGGGGTGGTCAAGCGCGCCACCTGCCGGCACAGCGGAGAGAATCTTGCTGCCAAGTTCCTGCCTCTGAGGGGCAGCGGACGAGCCAGGGCTCTCCGGGAGAGGACAGTGCTGGGCCGCCTTTCCCACCCTCGGCTGGCTTGCTTAAGGGACCACTTCTGCACCCGGCGTACCCTGGTGCTGTTCATGGAGCTGTATCCTCCGCACGTTGACAGCAGGGGGTGCTGTGATCAATCGCTTTCGGACACCACTGACCCTGTGGTGTTAGTGATCTCAGAACACCACGTTCACAATTTCTGTATAGCCAGGGCAGCAGGAGGTGCAGTGGTGAGAGCTGCCACTTTGCTCTTGAATGTCGCGAGTTCAAATCCTCCCCCCCGCTGCAGTACCCTTGATCAAGGTACTTACCCTGAATTAATATAGTAAAAATGAACCTGCTGTAGGAGTGAAACAGTGTAGATCACTTTGCAGAAACATATCAAATACATGAGTCTGTGTAAAGGTGGCCTTTGAAAATCTTTAGCTCTTATGAGGCTGTAGGAGACGCAGATGACAAAGCCATCAGAAGCTCCTTTAACATATCCACAAGCTGCTCCAACAGGGCGCTGCTTGAGCACCTGGTCTCCAAAGGCTCCGTGACGGAAACGCAGGTATGAGCTCTAAACAACTGAACCACCGACAGGGTGCATAATTCCTTCAGTTTTTTTTTCTTTTCTTTTCAATTGTTTCGTTTTCCACCTCTTCGACACCACCAATGACATTTCTCTTCTTTCACAGATCGCACAACATTCTCTTCACTTTTCATATTAGTTTAAATATGTGCTGGTTGCATTATGTCTGTGTGTCGTTTCCAGGTCAGGATGTATGTTCACCAGGTGCTGGAGGGACTAGATTACATTCATCACATGAACATCCTCCATCTGGATATTAAAGTAAGTGTTCTGTGTGTCCAGGAAAAACACCCAGTTGTGACCCATTGTCACAGTCCTCTTATTCATCATACGTTCAAAACGTGGCAGCAGGGGGTGCAGTGGTTAGGGCTGCCTTCCACTCAAAGGTCTTGGTTTCAAATCTGTACTGCTGCAGTACCCTTGATCAAAGTACTTACCCTGAACTGAAACAGTAAAAATTACCCTGCTTTATAAACAGGTAAATAATCATAAATATCTCCGTGGACAAACCGCACACTGTAAGTCACCATGGAGAAAAAAGCCTGATATCCATCCATCCATCCATCTTCCTCCGCTTTTATCCGGGGCCGGGTCGCGGGGGCAGCAGTCCGAGCAGAGTACTCCAGACTTCCCTCTCCCCGCACACCTCCTCCAGTTCCTCTGGGGGAACCCCAAGGCGTTCCCAGGCCAGCCGGGAGACATAGTCTCTCCAACGTGTCCTGGGTCTGCCCCGAGGCCTCCTCCCAGTGGGACAAGCCCGGAGCACCTCCCCAGGGAGGCGTCCAGGAGGCATCCGGAACAGATGCCCGAGCCACCTCAACTGGCTCCTCTCGATGCGGAGGAGCAGCGGCTCTACTCCGAGCTCCTCCCGGGTGACTGAGCTCCTCACCCTATCCCTAAGGGTGCGCCCAGCCACTCTGCGGAGGAAACTCATTTCTGCCGCTTGTATCCGCGATCTCATTCTTTCGGTCATGATCCAGAGTTCATGACCATAGGTGAGGGTAGGAACGTAGATTGACCGGTAAATTGAGAGCTTCGCCTTACGACTCAGCTCCCTCTTCACCACAACAGACCGGTACAATGACCGCATTACTGCGGACGCCGCACCGATCCGTCTGTCGACCTGCCGCTCCATTTTTCCCTCACTCGTGAACAAGACCCCAAGATACTTAAACTCCTCCACTTGAGGGAGCAACTCCCCCCTAACCCGGAGGGGGCAATCCACCTTTTTCCGACTGAGAACCATGGCCTCGGATTTGGAGGTGCTGATTCTCATCCCCGCCGCTTCGCACTCGGCTGCAAACCTCCCCAGTGCACGCTGCAAGTCTTGACTTGATGAAGCCAACAGGACCACATCGTCCGCAAAAAGCAGAGACGAGATCTCGCGGCCACCAAAACAGACACCCTCCGTTCCCTGACTGCGCCTAGAAATTCTGTCCATAAAAATAATGAACAGAATCGGTGACAAAGGGCAGCCCTGGCGGAGTCCAACATGCACCGGGAACAGGTCTGACTTACTGCCGGCAATGCGAACCAAGCTCCTGCTCCGGTCATACAGGGAACGAACAGCTCGTAGCAACGAGCCCCGAACCCCATAATCCCGAAGCACCCCCCACAGGATGCCACGAGGGACACGGTCGAATGCCTTCTCCAGGTCCACAAAACACATATGGACTGGTTGGGCAAACTCCCACGAACCCTCCAACACCCTAGTGAGGGTATAGAGCTGGTCCAGTGTTCCACGGCCAGGGCGAAAACCGCATTGCTCCTCCTGAATCCGAGGTTCGACTATCGGTCGGATTCTCCTCTCCAGTACCCTGGCATAGACTTTCCCAGGGAGGCTAAGGAGTGTGATCCCCCTGTAGTTGGAACACAATCTCCGGTCCCCCTTCTTAAAAAGAGGGACCACCACCCCGGTCTGCCAGTCCAGAGGCACCGTTCCCGAACTCCACGCGATGCTGCAGAGGCGTGTCAGCCAAGACAGCCCCACAACATCCAGAGACTTGAGAAACTCGGGGCGGATCTCATCCACCCCCGGAGCCTTGCCACCGAGGAGTTTTTTGACTACCTCAGCAACTTCAGCCAGGGTAATGGACGAGTCCCCCTCCGAGTCCCCAGCCTCAGCTTCCTCTACGGAAGGCGTGTCGGAGGGATTGAGGAGATCCTCAAAGTACTCCTTCCACCGCCCGAGAGCATCCTCAGCTGAGGTCAGCAGCGCACCACTTCCACTGTAAACAGTGTTCGTGGAACACCGCTTCCCCCCTCTGAGTCGCCGGACGGTTTGCCAGAATCTCTTTGAGGCCGACCGAAAGTCTTCCTCCATGGCCTCACCGAACTCCTCCCAAGCCCGAGTTTTTGCCGCGGCGACTGCCAGAGCCACGCTCTGTTTGGCCCGTCGGTACCTGTCAGCTGCTTCAGGAGTCCCATGAGCCAGCCAGGCCCGATAGAACTCCTTCTTCAGCTTGACGGCATCCCTTACTTCCGGTGTCCACCACCGTGTTCGGGGATTGCCGCCGCGACAGGCACCGGAGACCTTATGGCCGCAGCTCCGAACCGCCGCACCGACAATGGAGGAGCGGAACATAGTCCATTCAGACTCAATGTCCCCCACCTCCCTCGGGACCTGGTTGAAGCTCTGTCGGAGGTGGGAGTTGAAGACCTCTCTGACAGGGGCCTCCGCCAAACGTTCCCAACAGACCCTCACTATGCGTTTGGGCCTGCCAGGTCTGTCCAGCTTTTTCCCCCGCCATCGAATCCAACTCACCACCAGGTGGTGATCAGTTGACAGCTCAGCCCCTCTCTTCACCCGAGTGTCCAAGACATATGGCCGAAGGTCAGAAGAAACGACTACAAAGTCGATCATCGACCTCCGACCTAGGGTGTCCTGGTGCCAAGTGCACTGGTGGACACCCTTATGCATGAACATGGTGTTCGTTATGGATAAACCGTGACTAGCACAGAAATCCAATAACAACTCACCGCTCGGGTTCAGATCAGGGAGGCCGTTCCTCCCAATCACGCCCCTCCAGGTATCACTGTCGCTGCCCACGTGGGCATTAAAGTCCCCCAGTAGAACGACAGAGTCCCCAGTGGGAGCGCTTTCCAGCACGCCCCCCAGGGACTCTAAAAAGGCCGGGTACTCTACACTGCCGCTAGGCGCATAAGCACAAACGACAGTGAGAGACCGTTCCCTGACCCGAAGGCGTAGGGAGATGACCCTCTCATTCACCGGGGTAGACTCCAACACATGGCGGCTGAACTGGGGGGCTATTAATAAGCCCACACCAGCCCGCCGCCTCTCACCTTGGGCAACGCCAGAATAGTGGAGAGTCCACCCTCGATCGAGTAGAGTGGTTCCAGAACCCAAGCTGTGAGTGGAAGTGAGCCCGACTATATCTAGACGGTATCTCTCAACTTCCCGCACCAGCTCAGGCTCCTTCCCCGCCAGTGAGGTGACATTCCAAGTCCCAAAAACCAGAGTTGGCGCCCGAGGTTTGGGTCGGCCGGGCACTCGGCCCCGACCACCGCCCAAATCACAATGCACCGGCCCCTTACGGTTTCTCCGGCAGGTGGTGAGCCCACCGAAGAGCGGCTCCACGTTGTGGCTTCGGGCTGAGCCCGGCCAGGCCCCGTGGGCATAGACCTGGCCACCAGGCGCTCGCATGCGAGCCCCCCCCCCAGGCCTGGCTCCAGGGTGGGGCCCCGGTGACCCCATACCGGGCGGGGTAAACGGACGCCTTGCTTTTTCCGTCATAAGGGGTTTTTGAACCGCGCTTTGTCTCGTCTGTCATCCAGGACCTGTCTGCCATGGGAGACCCTACCAGGGGCATGTAGCCCCAGACAACATAGCTCCTGGACTCATTCAGGCACTCAAACCCCTCCACCACGATAAGGTGGCGGTTCACGGAGGAGAAAAGCCTGATAAATAATCGTTAATAACATGGAATCTAACCAGAATGAACCTTTAGACTCTTTAATTCTGACACACTCAGTGTTTCGGGCCTCTGGTGTTGCCTACTCAACTCTGACTTCCTCATCTCAGCCTGACAACATTATGGTGGCCCTATCGGAAAGGGAAGAGATCAAGATCTGCGACTTTGGCTTCGCTCAGGAGGTCAACCCATCCCTGGAACAGTACAGCCAGTACGGCACCCCAGAGTTTGTGGCCCCTGAAATCGTATGCCAGCAGCCTGTTACCAAGGCAACGGACATCTGGTCAGTAACGGCTTGTTTTGTGTGTTTTTTTTTTTCAAAACAGTGAGCACTAAACGATGGCTTTTTCAATTTTATGCATATTTACATGTCTTCATGCATTCACACCTGGAATATGTCATAAGTCATATGTAACTGTGTTTGTATACTGTGTACTGTCCAAAGCTCTATGATCTGTCCTGTTCACTCAGGTCTCTGGGCGTCCTTGCTTATCTTTGGTAAGTCCTGCCACTTTCGAAGGCGCTGCTCACATTTTTTCCCCAGGGATTTCGCTGTGTACCAACAGGCGCAAGACGGCACCCCTGCTGTATTTCAGTGTTTAAAAATCCTGAATGGGCAGCAGGTGGCGTAGTGTTAAAACAGTTAAAGTCCTACACCTTTATGGAAAAGGCAGCAGGCTGCACACCGTAGGTGTATTACTAAACTGGGCACTCACCTGGCTGGGGTGCAAAGCAAATAATTTATTAATAAATGAATCTGTAACTATGTCATTATCCTGACGAAATCATGTGAAGGTCAGCTTGTGCAGCTTAGCATTAAGGCTCAGCGCTCTGACACTTGTGCTGTGCAGTCTCACTGGGCACTGCCCGTTCTCCGGAGAGAGTGACCGTGCCACCTTGATGAGGGTGCGAGAGGCCCAGCTGCCCTGGGATGCCCCCCATGTGGCCTGCAGAAGCACACAGTGCCTGGACTTTCTGCAGTGTGTCCTGCAGGCTGACACTGTGTGAGTTTCCTGACGCAAATTGGCGCTGCTCCTCTTGCTTTCGCTGCAGTTTCTGCGCTGCTGGTAACTGTTGTTCTTACTCCCCCCCCGCAGAGTTCGGCCAAGTGCCGCTGAATGCCTACAGCACCTGTGGTTCCAGGTAAAAATCCACTGTTAAAACTCGGTGGTACTCATAGGGGAGACAAATGCAACTAATATTTTGAACAAACCAAACTAGCATTCTATTGAATGTATATATGATATGTTAAAAATGAAAGACATTTCAGTTTTATAAAATGTCAGTTTTATTTTCATTGTTTTCAACTGTATAATTTCATTTTTCAGTAATTTTATGTAAAAGGTAACACAGATGAAAGCAGAAGTTTCTCTGTTTTGATGGCCTTTTGTTTAGCTGATGCTTTTCTCCAAAGCAACTTACAATGTTAAGCTTACAATTACTTACCCATTTATACAGCGTGGTAATTATAATGGAGCAACTTAGGGTAAGTACCTTGCTTAAGGGTACTGCAGCCTGAGATGGGGCTTGAACCTGTGACCTTTAGATCCAAAGGGAACAGATCTAACCACTATGCTACCAGCTGTCCTCTTTGCATACAGTACAATAAAAGTTTTATAACAACAGCATATTTTCTTTCTCCAGACCAAAATGGAAGATAAGGAATCCAATAAAATCAATTCCAAGACTCTGAAGTTCTTTGTTTCAAGGAGTAAATGGCAGGTACTCCAAGCGCTGACTTGGCGGGAAAACGTCTCCACATCCTGATGCACTGTTGACAATGGCTTTGATGAACGAGTCTGTCCCTCTACAGCGCTATGCCATCAACATCTGGAGAGCTTTCTGGTTTTCATTCAACACACTTTCTCTAGTATTCAGATTAATCACAAAATGGTCTTTGCTTTTTTGCTTTGTCATAAGTTTTGAAACTGAAGTCAGTGAAGTGATTTACTGGTGTAGGATTCTGTAATTTAAGGTGGGTTCTTTGTCCCCTCTGTCCCTTCCAAGTGCTCACTCACTTGCTACGGGTCGATCCTTGTGCTGCGCCCCATCGCAGACCTGCTGGCAGCACCACCGCAGGAGACTTCTTTAGCCTCATCACGGAGTCATCGTGGCCATGGTAATGTCTCCTCCAGTAGTAGTTCCTCCTCAGAATATGATGAGGTGGACAGTTGGGCAACACCGACCTCCACGCCCTATCTACACAGAGAGGAAGAAGAGCCGAAGGATTTCACTGGGACCAAAAGCCCAGAAATCTCTGGGAGCACAGCAGCTACAAAACTCATGAGCCAAGAAAAAGAGTCTCATGGGGAAACACTGAATCAAAAGCTTTCATTGGACCAAAAAGGCTTCAGTAGACCCAGTGTGGCATTTGAGCCAGCAGAGGCAGCAGAGCTCCAGCAGGAGTCACAACAGGTCTCCAGCAAACTCGCCCAGGAAGGATCCCACCAGGCAGTATTCACAGAGGACAGATCCACCAGGCAGCTCATTCCCAGAGAAAGCCTGATCAGGAGCACCTTCCACCGCAGCTTGGAGAGCCTGGAGGAGCTTTCCCCCTTGTCCGCACGTCGCTTGTTGCTGCGACAGAAGTCGCTCACCAAAAGGCATGAGCGAAGCAGGTTGCGCTTGAGCAGTAGTCTCTCTGGCCGGCTGGATGAGCCACTTGTCGAGCAGATGGAGGACACCCCAGAAGCAGACTTGTCCCGGAGCCAGAGTTTGAGCTCACTGAGCAAATCCTCTTCACTAGACAGTGGAGACAGAGGTCCTCATTCCAGCAGGTGGAGGAATAGGAAGAGCAGATCTCTGGATGAATACTCACAAAGGGCCCTTTCTGTGCCTGAGCTCAGTGAAGATGTGGAGCAAGTGGAAGATAGGAAAGAAAATGGAAAGAAATGTGTGGATGTCCTCTCGAACAGAGTGGCAGAGTCAGAGGGTTCAAGCCCAGGAAAAGACTCAACCCAAGAGAGGGGAAAAACCCTTTCCTGGAGGGTTCATTCTGATGAAGCCATGAGGACTGAAACCCTGCAACACTGTGAGAATGTGAGCAACAGGGACAGGGCCTCAGGACTGGCTGTTGATGAGCTTGATGAAGGAGAGAATAGTCATTCTTCTGAAGGCAGATCAGGGCAAGAAGTTCACAGTGCAAGCAAAGACGAACCAAAGAGCAGAGAACCCTCTTCTTTAAATCCTCTGTTTCTAGAAGCCGCAACGCCTGTTTCCATGGTGCAGGACGTCTCTGAGTTGCTGGCATCCTGCTACAGCCTAGATCCCCTTGAGAGACCTGCCAGGAGTGACATGCGATTTGTGGCTTTGGAAAAGCTAGAGGTAGAGAACAGGCTTCCCTTCCCAAAAATTCACAAAGCCAGGTCAGACAGCAGGATCTTGAAAGGACACCATTTGGTGGCTGTCAAGGTGCACAGTGGTTTTTCATATGAAGAACCATGCAAGGAATACGAGTCTCATCGCCATCATTCTCTTACTGAGCTTGATGAAGCAGTTGTGGCCACTGAAGACTACAATGGAACCAAAGATGTGTACCAAGAACCTTTTCCACAAGATCCTCAAGACAAAGCCTCATGTGGCTCTATGTCCACTCCCCAAGTTTTTTTCACAGTGCCTAAAATGGTGGTTACATCTTCAAAATCGGACTATGGGCCAGCTGAGTCAGCCATTGAGGCCTTTTCAAGCCACCTAGAAGACAAGGATTCAAGTGGTTTTCTTTCTGGCTCTCAGCATTCTTTCTTTGAACCAAATGTTCTAGACAGAGATTTTGAAACCTCTTATAGCAAATTGGAGTTTGCTGAAGAAGTCCACCCTCTCCACCATCTGGATGTGCCCGTGGGCCAGGATGATTCTGAGGAACCCATGTTCCAGAGCTCTTCGGTAGAGATTTCACCACATATTCGCTCGAAGGAGCCCCAGTCTGTGGAAACTGCGCTGGTTCCATACCTCTTGGATAGGAACCGCCAGCTTACCCAGGAGAAGCAGTTGGGGGGCAATAGGAGCACAGACAAAGATGAGGCCGATGTTCTTTCTGGAAATGTTGGGCTGCTTACCGTCCCATCTGAAGAAGAGCTGCACCCACAAATGTCCACTTCGCCTCTCGAGGGCAAGTCTGTGAAACTGGGACTCTTGCGGTTCTTCCGCAGGCAGTCGTGGACAGGGCAGCCGTCTGCTCCCGTGGAGAGGGTGGTGCGCAGACAGGCCTCTGATGGAGATTCTCCTGATTCACGGCAGCAGGAGCCAAACAGGACCCTTGACCTGTCCATCACAAAGAAGGTGAAGACCTCAGTCTCCAGCATCTCTAAAGCTGTGCTGGGCAAACAGCCCAGTAAAGAGGAGAAACAAGAAGGTGAGTTGTGTGAAATGCTAGAAGAAGCACAATATAAAAAAGTAAAAATAATATTCTTGATATGAAATGTGTGGAAATGCAAATTTTCAGCTGGATGTTCAACTGTAGTGGGGGTGCGGTGGCGCAGTGGGTTGGACCGAGTCCTGCTCTCCGGTGGGTCTGGGGTTTGAGTCCCACTTGGGGTGCCTTGCAACAGACTGGCGTCCTGTCCTGGGTGTGTCCCCCCAGCCTTGCACCCTGTGTGTGTGTGTGTGTGTGTTCAACTATATCAACCGATCGATGGTTGTATTATGAAGGAATAATGAGTTTAATGACAACACTTAGATTTGATTGGCGGCTTTCACATATGGCTGATCAGTCTAATTCAGTTTGTCTGCTCGGTTCCAGTGTGCCGTGTTCCCTGTGCAGTGAAGTGTCTTCATCATAGTGATTTAGCAGGACATGCTCTTGTGTCCGTGTACAACTGTGGCTGAGAATGATGGACAAACCCTGCTTTTCTTTATGGAGAAGGAGCCTCCTCCACACTTCAGAGAACGCAAGAGGTGGGCACTGAAGGTCCAGGCTCATCAAGGAGAACATCTGCCCTCTTCCCCTTCAGACTGCCTGGGTTCAAGAGAAACAAAGGTGAACCAAGTCTCTGAAAATGTCACTGTCATCAGGCCTGATCCTTTCCAGCACTAGAGACATGGCAGAGGTGTTCAAGGGAACCCGCATACAAATCATCACAGCACAGTGTAGAATCTTGGTGCAGGTACAGGTGTCAAGCATGGCTTTATGTTAAAAACAAGGTATACCTCCTATGAAAATGCATCAGCTGTTATTGTGGGGAGCGTGGAAGCAGTGGGTGAGTGAGCACACATTTCTGTTGCAGAACCTGTATTCCTTCAGGAGCTCACAGACAAGGTGGTGTCCCTGGGTCAGAAGGTCACCCTTAGGTGCCGAATCACAGGCCACCCAACCCCAGAAATTCACTGGTATAAGGGTAAGATAAAATGCTTATATGTAATGGCCTGAGCAGTTTATAAAAGATGTGGTTAAAAACTGGCAAAACAACGTAACTGGTGAAGTGGTGTCTGAGAGTTGAGGCCACATATTGGTCAGTTTAGTCCCACAGTTCCTATATTTGTAAAAAGCCTGCAGCAGGTAGTGCAGTGGCTAGTTGGAAGATTTGGGTTCAAACCCAACCTCCTGCTGTACCAGCCTTAACCAAGGTATTGAACTGATACAGTAAAAATTACCTTGCAGTGCAAAAGGGTAAAACACGGTAAGGAGCTTAGTGCAGAAACCTCACACTGAGAGCTGCTTTGGAGAAAAGCATCTGGTACACACATTAAAAATAATAACCTAATACTAATAAGTTGTCCAACTCATGGACTAGAGATAAAACGCTATCAGTTTAAGGGTCTGTACTAATGGTGTAACAGAATAGCTCCGTAAAGCCAGTGGCCCTGACCTTGTTAATACACACACACAATATATTATTATTAAATTATACTGTGTATATTATATATTTCCCTCTGAACCTGCGAACCCAGAGGCAAGAAGACTGAAGAGTAATAACCGTCTCCGACTGGCCGCCGTGGATAGAGAACATCTGTCTCTGACTATCTTCTCTGCTCAAGAAGAGGATCTGGGCAGCTACCGCTGTGTGGCCAGCAGTGCCCTGGGCCAGGTGTCCACCTCCTGCACCTTGATCGTGTCCGGTACGACAAGGAGGGTGTGCTGCCTCTTTGGCTTCCTCATAAGCACCTTAGGGTTTTTGCCTGAAGTCCTTCATGGACATTGTGATGCTCGGTTGTTTCAACAGGGAGTGATGCTCAACTCTAATAATCTAGAATAAATACCGTTTGTACCAAACGCTCTTAACCCCTTGTGTGCAGAGCTTCCGGCATCCCCGAGCTGTCCTGAGATCTACCCCTTGCAAGGAGATGGGTTTTTGCTGCTGTGGCCCCCTGTGGATGCTGTTGCAAAGCTCATCTATTGCATCGAACACAGTAGCGCTGGTGAGAAGCGCAGAAATACAACCACGGTGTGAGGTCAGTAGATAGAGGAGCTGAACGAGTCTGTTTCAGATCAACTCTCTCAATGGCTGTTTCAGGAGGTGGGTGGAGCCTGTTGGCCACTGGCGTGGCCGACAGCTGCTACATAGTGAGCAACCTGGCCAGAGGGCCAGAGCACCGGTTCCGGGTAGCCTGCCTCACCACATCTGGAACCGGACCTTTCAGTGAGCCTTCGGCACCTGCCGTCATCGGGTTCGATCCCCAAGGTGAGGAGAAGGACTTTGTCCTGTCCTCCAGCACTGTTTTAGCGGTTAGTTTTTCATGCCTGTGTGTGTCTACCAGCAAGATAATGAAGCATCTGAAAAATTATATTTAATTTTCCAAAACACGTTAAATTAAGGGTCTGACTATAAATGATAATTCAAAGTGTTGGACAGATATTACATTTATATTTACATTTATTTATTTTCTCCAAAGCGACTTCCAATGAACTCTATGCAGTGTTATCAGCCCACACACCTTATTCACCGCGGTGACTAACACTGCTAGATACATTACTTACAATGGGTCACTCATCCATACATCAGTTTAACACACACACACTCTCTCTGTCACTCACACACTATAGGGAACCTGAACAGCATGTCTTTGGACTGTGGGAGGAAACCAGAGCACCCAGGGGAAACCCACACAGACACGGGAAGAACATGCAGGCTTATGTTTATGATACATTATTAACATGCATTTTATAAAGCTTTGATGTATGTTATTCATTATTTGTTCTTTATTTGTAGTTAATAAATATGAAGCATATATGTATGCCTTTACCATTTGCTTCTACACAGAGCCCCATGTTCCGCTCATCTCCATGGACACACCGTGGCCCTCGGGGAGCAGCATCACAGGCCCAAGCTCAGCCCCCCCCTCTTCCTCCACACACAGCACCTACAGCTTCCTGTCGGAGATCAGCAGGTGCCCATCATTACGCTCACCCTGCACCACTTCCCACATGCAGCTCGAGGGCAATAGGGCACAGCATCATCCACAGATTATCTGTAAGATGGGCTGCACCATGCAGCACCTAGTGGGATCTTCTCCACGTTCAGTCAGCACATTTTAATTGGTACTTTGTTTAATCACCAAGTGGCGACTGCAGAGCCACTTCACGCCCATGTCAAGGATTGAGCTATGCTGGAGTTTCTTACAATCTTGCTCAGATAAAGGTTCATCTCCTGTAGGGGGCGCTTCAGTGTGGTGGCAAGATGCCGTGAATTCCCAAGCGGAAGGCTCTTTGCTGGAAAAATCACACCCTTCACGGCGGAGCGACGTCAGTGGGCGCTGCAGGAGTACCGGTTGCTGAAGAGGCTGCATCACACCCACCTGGCTGAGCTGCACTGTGCGCTCATCTGGCCGCGCCACCTGGTCTTGGTCCAAGAGCTCTGTTCCGGCCGAGAACTGTTGCACCACCTGGCAGAGCGGTACGCCTTCCAACCACGACCACACGTGGTCAGAGAGCCCAGATAGGCTCAGCCATAAAACGAACAGATTTGATACGGACGAAAAGGACAAGCGGTTCAGACGATTGTGTGTGTGTGTGAGTGAAAAATGTCACATAAATGCATGAGAATTTGGAACCTAATTAAGGTTAGGTAGTTAAGGTTCTATTTTCATTTTTCATTAATGACCGCTTGGCGTTCTTAGTGTTTTCAACTGATGTGAAAGTGAAATGCCCACATAATGAGCAAAAATGCAGTTATATTGAATCATAAGCCTGTTGTATGAAAAATGTATTTTTGTACTGGTTTTTTGCTGTATGGGACCCTGTTACATGAAGGCTGTGTGTACCAACGGGACCATGACTTTATGGTCCTTCTGTGTCCCACTGTTATATATTAATATATTATACTACATTGTCCTGCGGCTGCAGTAAGATTTAAATGCCGAGCAGTGGTTCTGTAAATGAGTGAAGAAGTGACCAATAAGGCACAGCGGTTCACTGAGAACACTGAAAGTCCATCCCTGTCAAAGAGAGAGGAGCTTTCAGATTGTGGTCATAAACATATGAAAGAGCAGTGAGCTGAAAGCAGCAGGAAACCAAAGGTCCTCCAACAAACGTGCCTCTGCCTTGCAGGGACCTGTACGGCGAGATGCATGTGCAGGATCTTCTGCGGCAGATCCTCAGCGCCACACATTACCTGCACCGCAGCTGCGTCGTGCACCTGGACCTCAGGTCGGACAACATTCTAGTGGGCGAGGGCAACCGGGTGAAGGTGGTGGACCTGGGCTCAGCGCAGAGCTTCTGCCCAGGCGAGTCCCTTCCTGGAGAAAAGCTGCAGGATTTCACTGGGAGTCAAGGTGCATCTTCTCTCCGACAAGCTTTCAAACTGATGCTTCCTTTTCCAAGGTTCCTTACAGTTGTTTTCTGCTTCTGCAGAAGTCACCACAACCACATGAAATGTTAGACGTTCTATGGCTGTACAGATGATGTGTTCTGTGCCACTGTTGGTCCCCCAGCTCCCGAAGTGGCTGAGGGACAGGGAGCCGGTCCGGAGGCTGATGTCTGGGCCATTGGTGTTCTCACCTTTATTATGTGAGTTTTTTTCCATGGTAACGACAGTAACGCACAGGACACAAGGGTGGGAAAGCCATGTCTGTTTATTACTAATTTGGTGGTTTTGTCTTTACAAAATGTTTGGGGAAGAAAGGTAAAGAAAAGATTACCCTGTGCTGCACAAGCAGGTGGCGTTCATCTGACCTGCGTGCCATTTCTCCCGTGATTCAGGCTGAGTGCCGAGGACCCCTTCCGACCCCCACCCCACCCGGAGAGAGAGAGCGCTTGCGGGGGGCGCCACAGCAAGCAGGGAAAGGTGCACTTTGGGCGCTGCTACAGCAGTCTGTCCGAGGGAGCTCTTGCTTTCCTGAGGAGGACTTTAAGCAGTAAACCCCGGTGAGATGCTGAGATCGCACCTTGGTACAGCCTCTAAAACCATGGTAAAATTTGTCCAGCACATTCCATTCATTCCTGGTTATGAAAATGAATGGTTCATCTCTGCTGTATAGTGAAACGTTCTCAAATTACTGGTGTGAACGAACATTTCGGTAATACTAATCTTAAACATGTTTCCACATCTCAGATGGGAACAGTGTCAGTATAAAAGTAGTAAGAAATCAATTTTACCAGGCTGGGAAAGAGCTGAATTTCATTATTTGAGAATAAAGCAGACACTGAGAAACTTTATCTGTCCACAGGGCAAGGCCCTCTGCTGGAGAGTGTCTACAGTTGCCATGGATACAAGGGGCACGCCAAGCAACCAAACACCGGGACAGTGTGGTGTGCTTCCCCACAGACAAGCTGCGGGCCTACCTGCAGGTGCAGGAGAGCACACGGGAATACAGTAAAACCAGGCTGGAGGTCCCTCTGGTGGAAGGAGATCAAAGCTCAGTGAGCCGGCCATGAAAAACATCTTTGCTGACCACCCAAAGTTACTGTGGTGATTTTTTTTTTTTTAAAAAAAAAAAAAAAAAAAAAAAATTCATTTTGGCTTGAAATGAGTATTCTGCCACTGCTGTAGCCTCATGGTTAATTTACTGTAAATCAGAGTTAAACCACACATTGCTTCCTTGTGGCCACTTACAAAAAGGTAAAAGTTAACATAAAAACTATTGACTGTGGGTGTTTTTTTGTTCAGTAAGTATTTGGGTTGCTGCTAGTGTAGAATTGAATTACTTTATGCAACAATTTGTGACCAGTAACAGATTCTGCATTTGAACTGAAAATTAAATTTTTGATCCACCATTTTCCTTAGCATGCAATTTGTGTGTGGTTGACAGCCAAAATCTCCAAAGGCACTCACACAATGAATGACGACAGTACACGCAGCTGGAGTGTAGCCCATGGACTTTAATTGTGTGAGCATGATCATGTACTACAGTGTAATAAACCCATGTCGAGCACAGGCAGGAATGGTGCCAGGTAAAGTGTGTTGTCTAACAGGACTGGGCCATCAAATCACACCCTACTGATCCTTGTCTCTATACAGCTTAGTCCTTAACTTAGCTAATTTTTAGTAATGTAAATGTAATAAACTTTTAGCTGAAATAGTGCAAATATATAAACAGGCAGAAGAAAAAGGAAAGGTTACAGCCTCAGTATTTTGACTATCAGAAAACATGTCAGACCTACTGTATGTGACATGTAGAAATAGCTGAGTTATAAAGCTTTCCGCTAAAAAAAAAAAAAAAAAAAAAACTAAAAACTGGTTGCTTGCGAGTTGGTTATGTGAATTTGTGTGTTCCTAAATACTCCACTCTAACTCTCCCTGCTTGGTTTGTTTCACCTCCACATTTTTCCACACTACCCTAAAAGCTATGGCCCAGCCCTAGTCAGCAACACATTAAAAATAACACAAAAATGTGTTCAGAATAAATGTCTCATTAGTATATCCTTTCAGCTTATTGAGGACAACTCCCCAAAGCAGGAAAAAAAACTGCAAGTATAAAAATGCATTAACTGTAGTAACTAAAAACAGCCTTTCACTGAGAACATGTCAGACCACGGGTGGTAAACAACAAACAATGGCGTGTACTGCAACAGAAAAGTCACTTGTTCAGCGTTAAACATTGGAGTTGGAAACATTAACATCTGTGTTCAAGTACTGTAAGTGTTTGTGGTTCACTCCATGACCATACAGCTGTGCTGTGGAGGTGTCCAGTAGGCCTACGGACCTGCAGCATCACGCACTCATTCTGGTGAAGTACTGGTTTTTGTGACACTTGCATTAAATATAGATTGGGGTCATGGCTTATCTTTCTCATTAAGAGTGGCAAGTCACCCCCTCCACCCCACCAAAAAAAAAAAAAACTGCACAGCCCTCCTGAGTCTTGACCCAACACCTCCACAACCACACCCTCCTACTTCATGATCCAATTCCATTTCAGAACTTTACAGGCTTCATTTAAACAGGTTTTCTTGGTAAACAACTCAACACTTTCATTATTTTCCCTATTTGAACAAAGTTATTATTTAAAAGCACAAAACCTGCAGAAACATTAGCCTGGCTGGACTGCAGAGTCTTCTCTAAAGGCCATCGGTACCTTTGCTACAGTGCAAAGCTGCCTGTAACTTTCATCCAATATTTACAACCTACAGCCACTGAACTTAAACTTTGTACAAAGAAAGCAGACAACAAGGTTGGGTAATTTGATCAAATCCTACACACTCTGAAGAACAAAGAGAAGTTTTATACATTTTTCAGTTCTGGAGGAGGACAGAGCAGATATTCCCATCAGCCACCTTGCAGCAAGTTTGGCTTTAGAGCTGGAGGCAAATGCCCAGCTGATGTTCCTGAGTATAATTTGACATATTCTTCCCTCTTTTTTAGCTGCCACGCCCAAAATAAATTAACTCACTTTAAAATTAACAGCTCAGTTGACTTGTCCTTCCACTTTGACTAGAACAACCACTGCTTGTTCAGCCGTGACAGCCCCTCTGAAGAGTGGGATGGAGCTTCAGTCGAGCCTTACATGGAAGAAGCTGTATTTTACAGCAACCTTAATGTCCTGTTGTATTTCCATGATTATAACTGGCCCACGAAGAGTAATATTGCTCACTTATGTCATCTATTAGTCATGTGCTGGATTTTATATTAAAAGGGGTAAACCACAGCAAGAAGTACACAACATATCACATAAAAAAACTTCTCCTTGAGAGCAATGACCGTGGGTTAAAAAGCCTCTCCCAGGGAGGTTCCGCGTCAAAGAGGTGGGCAGCTGATGAAACAGGTGCTTGATGGAATGTGGATGGGGTGTGTGGAACGGAAAGAAGTGGTTTGTGTAGAAAGGAGTGCCTGGTTGGTGCTGTGCTCTTTTCACCTCCTACTACTTTTTGGCTTTGTGGATTTTTGCAATTTCCTGTGTACAGGACCATAGAAACAGACAACATTAGTCACATTCAACATTAAATCAATGTTTGACTCATCACCAATGTCCTGGTGTGCAGAGGTATACAAGAACATCAAAAAAAGTTTCACAAAACAAGAGCCTAATGATAAATCATTACAATAAGAAATGAATATTTATGCCTGCAAAGCTGAAGCAAAAGCAGAACATCTCACCTCAGCAAGAGCACCTTTCAGCTTTCCATAAGCCTCTTCCAAGTCATCATTGATAATGATTACATCAAACATGCCAGGTTTTTTGCCTTTTGAAAAATTGTTTATAAAAAAAAAGTGTTTTACACATTTATGCATCATTGCATATGCATTATGTAGTTAATATTATTAAGCCATAGGCAGTTTTACTGTAATTATTTCCACAGGAGGCGGCAACTCACTGAGCTCCATGTCTTTTCGAGCCACGTCCAAACGTTTCTGCAAACTCTCCTCAGACTCAGTCTTCCTGTCCCTCAAGCGTTTTTCCTGGGGACAAAAAAAAAATGGTACATGTACACTCTCAATGCAGGACAACTCCAATACAGTCATTTCAAAGTATTGTTTCTCACATTTTTTCCTTGAGGTATGCTACACAAAACACCCATGATATAGCTGCTACAACACTGCTGATGACAACCCTATACAAAGGTGCAGAGTTTTGTGAGATAACAGCCCAGCAGAAATGCAGCACTAAAACATCTGATGACACCTGGACACATCACTAAAAAATAAAAAAAAAAGCTCTTACCAAGATTTCCATGGACGGTGGCTGGATGGAGATGTAAATGGGGTTGAGGTCCGTTTTTTTGATGTTCAACACACCCTGCATGTCAATGTCCAAAAGACAGATGAGATTTTTGGCCTGGACGTCCTGTACAGCAGCCTTACTGCACACAAGAAGGACAGAACATATATGTTAGACAGTTCTGCAGTTCTCTGTGTTCCCATTGGTGAGAAACATTGCGAAAAGATAAAGATCCAGCAGTAGCAGTCTGGCAATGAGGTCTTTCAGTACCATTCTTCCTCTGCCACATTCCTTCTGACATAAGGGCAGTAGAGGAAAGACTTTGCCTATAAAACTTGCCAGTTCTAGAGCTATAACGTAATAAAAACGAGCAACTCACTGTTGGTACTGTATCTAAAACTGTAAGCCACATACTCACACACTGGCTGAAACTGCTTGTCCCTAGCAGGGTTGCAGAGAACCGGAGCCTAACCCAGCAACACAGGGTGCAAGGCTGGAGGGGGAGGGGACACACCCAGGACAGTACGCCAGTCCGTCACAAGGCACCCCAAGCGGGACTCGAACCCCAGCCCCACCAGAGAGCAGGACCCGGCCAGGCCCACCGCACCACTGCGCCCCCCTGAATTCTAAGTAACCTTAGGTCAAATACTACATACTACATAGTGTTAAGTAGAAGATGCTTTGGAGAAAAGCATGTGCTAAATGATTAAATCAAAATATCAACAAAAGCCCTATGGAACTAAGTGCAGCACAGTCTGGAAGATGAGAATGTGCCATTCAGTGTGTGTACAGATTTTCTGTCCCTAGAATAGCTCCATATGGTCTGCACTTCAAGCATTTGAATATCCACAGCGTTCTAAGGCCTGCACATTGAGTAACGCATAAAACATACAAATAACCATAAAAGCTCACATTACTGCTGAAAGAGTATTTAAACCAATTCTGATTAGAAGTCTTGTAACATGCAAAGATACCCACCTTGTGCCGTACATGTTTCCGGAGAACTCTGCATTCTCGATAAACTCTCCATTGGCAATGCCCGCCTGCATGGCTTCCCGGGAAACATAATGATAGTCTACAAGGAAACAGCCAAGTCTGTCAAAGCCTGTGTGGCCTTGCCCATATACCTGCCTGAAAACCAAGAACTAACTAGGAGTGGTGAAGCCATCTCTGGTATGAGGGTTTCAGTATGATTCTTCGTCCTGCTGTCAGCAGTACAGTAATCTGAAGCTTAGTGATGAGGGCTTTTAATATCACCTACTCTACTCACATCTTCCTGCTCAGAAGCACTCACCTTTGCCATTTTCCTCTCCAGGACGTGGCTTCCTTGTTGTATCTGGAGGGAGAAAGGGCCTCAGTTGAGAACAGTAAAACCAAAGCCTTTTTCTTCATCATTTTGTCAAATAAAAGGTCTCCTCTTTGTGGCATGCTCAAGTGCCCATTCACTGACTCTTACGGGAAACGCTGAAGCCGAAGACGCCCTCATACTCTTGTAGAAGCCTTTTCAGAAACGTGCTTTTCCCAGCTCCGGATGGTCCAGTCAGCACCACAGGTCTGGGTCCTGCCATCACTGAGGTCCGAGGGGAAGAGCGAAGAGCCAGAAAACAAATGTGAGGCCAGGCCACAGTACTGCAAACAGGAGCGTGACCTATTCTCCCGGTTTATGATCATGATGTCAGAGTCATACTGCAAATGCAGCACACAGCTGGAGCACTGCTGGCTAGTTTACCCACCAGCAAGCAGCACTTACAAACGTGCACCTATACACTTTTTATACGACAATTATCAATGTATCTAATACCTTTTCTCCAAGGTGACTGCTGGTGCCCACTGAACTATTAACACTGATTTCCCCAGTTACACAGTATGGTAATTTTTACTATATCGATTCAGGGTAAGTACCTTGATCAAGGATACGACAACAGGGGCAGGATTTGAACCCAGGTCCTTCAAGTGGAAGGAGATAGCTCTAACAACAACGCCAGCTGTTGCCCTCAAAAAGTATACCATTCTGCTGTAACACAATCAATGAGCGGATCAGTCAACACAGCACTGCAGCCATGCACACACTACACCTGACAGCCTGCACATCCACAGAAGTAACATCAAATAAAAAGGACCAAAACTGACTAAAAGTATTATGTTCATCATCTTAAGACAAAATAAATCAAACATCAAAGTCAAATGTTCAGATATAATCAAATTCTTTAATAACAAGCAAAACTAGTCTGATCACTGACAGGAATCAGTGGAAAAGATGTGAAACTATCAAAACCAGTAAACAAAAATACAAGAAGGAACAGACGGAAGGGGTGGTATGATTTTTATGAGGGGGAAAAAACATCAGAGGGTCACAATACTTGGTCCATCAGTACTGCACACATCACACACCACAAACAAGGGCACAGCAGGACGCTCAGTGCTGTGGGCTGTCACTGAACTGAGAGGCTGAAGGGCCAGAGCATACCGCTGCACAAGTACACCAACAGCACCATTTACTCCTCTGGCATCCAGTTAAAACAGGAAGGGTGACAAGCATTGGGGAAAAACACCTTTGAATTTCACCTACAAGCTGCATGTCTCAGATCCTGCTGAAATTCTGCCAGCTCAATGACAATTAATATATACTGAAGCACAGAAAAGTTATTAAACAGAAGACATAAGAATTGTACAATATCTAAAATACAGAACTAAAATACAGACACAGCATTAGGAAGCAGAGCCAACCTCTTGCCAAAGTCTTTCCTGAGTGCACCTTTCACACCTTGGATCCATAACTGAGAAGCAAGCAAACATGACAAAACAAGAGAGATGGTTGTTGACTTCAGGAGAGCACGGAGCGACCACTCTCCGCTGAACATCGACGGCTCCTCTGTGGAGATTGTCAAGAGCACCAAATTGCTTGGTGTTCACCTGGCGGAGAACCTCACCTGGTCCCTCAACACCAGCTCCATAGTCAAGAAAGCCCAGCAGCGCCTCTACTTTCTGTGAAGGTTGAGAAAGGCCCATCTCCCACCCTCCCATCCTTATCACATTCTACAAAGAGACCATCGAGAGCATCCTGTGCAGCTGCATCACTGCCTGGTTTAGTAATTGCACCGTTTTGGATCGCAAGACCCTGCAACGGATAGTGAGGACAGCTGAGAAGATCATCTGGGTCTCTCTCCCCTCCATCACAGACATTTACACTGCACGCTGCATCCACAAAGCCATCAGCATTGTGGATGACCTCACGCACCCCTCGCACAAACTTTTCACCCTCCTGCCGTCTGGTAAAATTTACCAAAGCATCTGGGCTTCACAGCCAGACTGCGTAACAGTTTCTTCCCCCAAGCTATCAGCCTCCTTAATACTCAGGCACTGGACTGACACTGGAACTAGCGCACTGGTCGATGCCGAACTGTCCGTTATTGTGCCTATTGTCCTGTTTTAGCAATGTTGAAATGTCCAGTGCTGTTTGCACACGTCTTGCACATGTGCACTTTGTTGTCTGTGTAGGTAACTGTTTATAAAACAGGAAGAATTGTTTCATTTCACTGTGTACTGTACCAGCCTCTCTTGTCTTGTCAAAACATCAGAAGCCTGAACTGCTAAAACACTCACCCTTCTCCTCCATACACAGAGAACGCTTTGGATGTTTCCCTCCCTCTGCTGATGTTTCTCCTCCTCCTGCTGAACGGGGCCTCAACGTTATCTTTTGTGCCCAACTGCTAGAATTTACCCAGGAGGTTGTATACCACCCAGCCAAATCACACTGGCAAGCTGCTGTGAAACTAAACAAAAGACATGTGTTTCGGTCAGGAGGGCTAAAAGAGTGCGCTGGATGTTTTTCCGTCTTCTGCGTCATAATTATCATTACTGCATGTTTCTTCCCTTGCTGTGTTCAAGATAACAGCATTAATCACAAGATATCCATGCAGGCTAAGTGAACTATTGCATCATGAAGTAAACTGTGTCTTTTAAAACTGTGAAATACTAAATACTGGTTCACTAACAAACAGTTAACACTTTGAGAAGATGTTTCTGTAACACAGTGAAGACAGCTAATGGAAAGTATGTGGCATAACAAGCATGTAATTTACTTTTAACCGCTACACTCAAAACAGAAACTCAGTTAAAGACGATGTTTTGGAACATAAAGGCAATATAAGAAAACAAGTACAACAAAAGGTTCAGGTTCATTCTAGGGGGAGCTTATTACAAATACATGCAAGCGTCACGTCAAAGGAACACCACATTTCCGCACCTACAACTACCATTGACACACACCTGCAATGTTATTAACTGTACAGCTAGGCTTCGCTAGCAGAGTTCTGCAAAAATACATACATTTTTTCTCATAGCCCAGAGAGAACAAAGTAGTTGTACTTTGCTTGCCTTAAAACTCCAAATACAGTACATTTCTAAACATATGTGGAAACCTGAGGTATGGGCCTCCAGGTGCCTCCCATCCCTACTACAACACCTGTCAAAGGTACTTATGTGAGCGGGGAGAAAGTTAAAGCTGATCTGGTTGTCACTTCCTCAAAATCAGCTGGAGTTATAGAAACGGGCCCCGTGCCAGTAGTGTGAAAAATGTGTATACAGGCTGGTGACACATCCACTGTAGTCATTCATACACCACCATTCACACATGACAGAGGACAGCTGGCCATGCCTCTGCAGAGCTTCTCTAACAAAGAACCCCACAGTTGCTCAAAACACACCTTCAACATTGATCTCATTGCAAAAATGCAAAAGGAAGCACCAGTCAATAATACAGTGGAGGACAGCAGGTCACGCAAACCTGAGAAAATCCTCTCTAATCCAATTCAGACAGCATAGGTGCAAAAACACTCTGTAAATGTTACTGGGGCTCTACTCTTGACTGTTACTCATTTACACAAAAGGCCTAATTTTAATCTGTCAGCGCAGCGCAAGTACCTTAATACCTACAGCAGAATGTGGGATTTGAACCTCAACAATTTCCAGCATGGCAGCTGTAATTACTACACCACCTATAGCCTATTGTTCAAGGTTTGACCACATTAAATGGAACAGTATCTTAATTTGTAATCATGGTGTCCTATAACCTCACTTGCTCCTTGGTCAGTGTGACTGAATTTTTTTTTTTTTAGTGGGGGGGGGGGGGGGTGTACATGGTTACAAATTAACATGAATGGGTCACAGTAGACACATTTATTTATTTTGCAGATGCTTTTGTTCAAAGCAACTTCCAATGAACTCTATGTAGCACACTGCTAGATACACTACTTACATTGGGTCACTCATCCATACATCAGTGGAACTCACACATTTACTCACATGCCATGGGGGAACCTCAACAACATGTCTTCAGATGTTGGGAGGAAACCCACGCAGACACAGGGAGAACATGCAAACTCCAAAGAGGCTGAGCGGGGATCGAACCCATGTCCTCTCGCACCACCCAGGCACTGTGAGACAGCAGCACTACTCTCTGTGCCACCCCACCGCCCCATAGATCTATATATACGCCATTTCTTTGGTACTAGAACAACCTGATACACAAAGTTTTTTTCCATCAGGCCATCATGAACAGTTAACACTCCCCCTATAGGTCTTCTGTCAGTGCAACAATATCCCATCACTTTAGTAATTTACCTCTTATTCATTTATATTTTTTTGTATTTATACTACTATTTATACTCTCATGTTTGTATACTCTGTAAATATGTTATTTTTCTATTTATTCTATAATTCTGTGCCATCTTTTTCTCACTAAATACTCGAGTCACCTAGAACTACAGCAAATTTCTTGTGTGCATCAGCGCACTGGCCAGTAAAACTCATTCTGATGCAACAGATGTTGCATTGTTAGACAATTTCGTTTGTTTACTCTTGAGTCAGATACTGACAGACTTTGGAAAGGATTTTCCAAGCACTCATGAGTAACATAGAATGGGTAATTCCCCCTTGCAGTTAATTTAGGAGCAGATCTGATTAGTTTAATTTGTATCACAAGCTCAGAGTCAGAGGAGGGTACTGATCCCATAGGTGGCACATGATTTCTGTTTAACCTTGTATGTTGTCAGATTCTTCCCACATGTTACATGTAGAGGCTGTGTGGAGTATCACCGAATTGCGTAGAGAATAGTTATTTATCATGAGCTCAAGTCAAGAGTCTGAAAATGTGCAACTTGACTGATAGTAGTGATAGGGCTAGGACACCTGCCTGTTTTAGCATCTCGCCTGCAAAGTTTAATATCAGTGTGTTTAATATTCAGTGTAAATCTATCAAGAACGCGCGGAAAAAAGCTGCTGATCATCTTCCCCCATCGTCAGGTCAGGACAAGCCCAAGACTGAGATGCAAAGCCACATTGCATTTCTTCTGAAAAAGACACGCTGAGTAAAATACGTATAAAAACGTACCGGAGAAGAGTCTGTAGAAAGTCCTCGTGTACATGAGAAAGAAACACGAAGGATGTTAACAACGTTGCCTCTTCTCCTACTCGCAGCGTACGGCTTCAACACAAGAGCCATTACGTACCGAGCCGTGACGTAATCACTGAGCGACATGACGTGCGCATCACCGCGAACAAGTCTATACAGACGCCCGCTGATGACGGGGGGTGCTTCCGGTTCCCCTTCGAGCAAAACGGTACTGGAACAACTTATTGAAATAAACAGTAGCATTGCCGTTTCAAGTAATTAAAAAAAAAAAAAAAAAGCTAACATTTCACTTTAACTACGCAGCCGTTTCCATTAACTATTTACACAGTAACCTGACAGCACTTGACTTGCGGCCAAAAATTTAATTTCATTAACCACATACACACACTGTCCAGTTTTGGATGTGGCAAAAAAATAATAACGACTGGTACTGCCACGTATTACTTCTCAGCTGCTGTTCAGGAGAGCGCGGTATAACAATAGCCGGCATCTGCAGTGGTTAATTATGACGTTAAAGTAAACGGTTCACTCAAATTTTGACACTGACAAATAAGCATAGCAGTACTGTTCGTGCCGCTCCTCCACGCGTTATTCGAGCGGGAAGCCGCACGCTGACGGACGTATGTGAACGTGCGTGCACCAGGCTCGCGACGACATGATGGAGCGCGCCTCACCGACACCGTGACGGCACTTTGGCTTACCGCGATATTGACTGCGGCTTGAAACCCCAAAAAGATTTTTTTGTTGTTGTTTCGTTCTTCACTCTTTTTCCGCATTTTTTGGTTTAAACAGACTTCTCTACCGCCCACGTAGCGCCCTCTAGGCAGCCCTCCGAGCTTCCCGGAAGAGCCTCGCGTCCAAAGCAGCCCTCGGTTAGTGAGACCTCCAGGAAAAGGCCGAGGATGGCGTTGTTGTGAAGGCCGCACAACCGACAACGCCCGCAAACACACACTTGTCCGCAAAAAAATTCAACATGTTTGGTTCATCGAGGTCTGGAGGCGTGCGAGGAGGACAGGACCAGTTCAACTGGGACGATGTTAAAACGGACAAGCACAGAGAGAACTACCTGGGTAAGGCTTCACTGAAACGGAACATAATCGGTTCGATATCAGTCAACTCGAAGATAGATTCTTTCAGACGTGCCACGCGGCTCGGCTGCCAGAGTGCCTCGCCGCGCTGCTCGGCTACTGCCTCTCCAGCAGCTCTGCCCCCTCGGCGCCCGACAGACGAGACTCACCGCTTTGTACGCCGCCGCCGCCCCTCATCGCTGCTCCGCCACCGCCGCGCTCATACACTGAGAGTGGCCGCGCCGGCAAACGCTGCTGCGCAGTTGCAGCAGAGACGGGGTTCGTGCGCGCGGACGGTCGGGCGGCCACTCCAAAGGGAGCTGCGCGCGGCAAGCACGTTCCCTTTCAATTAGCATCGTTGTTACACCGAGTCGTAACGGAGCCATGAATAGATAGGCGTCATTCATTGTCATTCTTTCTATGATTAACCCTTAGCTAACCCTTTTGTACAAGGCAGTTTCCATCATGGCAGTGAGGTTATCAACTTTACAGTGATTTATACAGTGGTAATTTCTGATCGGTTCAGGGTAAGTACCTTGGCTTGCGCGAGTGTGCTACAGCAGGAGATGGTGTGGAATCAGGAACCGTTTAGATGACGTAGCAGCATTCCTATCAGACACCATCTGCTGTACAATGCTTTCACACATTGTTACAGATATTCACTTACCCAGACCTCAGACATTTTCAGCGGTCACCCTGGTAGAAACACACTCTTTTCCTGGTTTTCTGGACTTTTCAGTTTTTTTAGACTTAAGGCTTAAGAACATAAGTTAAGCACTTCAGATCACCAACGAAAGTGGTTGGGATCAGCTGATTGATTTTCCTTTTGAAACTTTGCACATCTCTGAATCTTTCATGAGAAATAGTCACACCAAGTCGAGCCTGTAGACCCATCAGGATCTGTGAATAAGCTGGGAATTTTTTCTAAGATGATGAAATGTTGATGCCCAAATTTGTTTTGTTTTGTTGTATACGATAGCAGGAGTGAGATTCAAACCCAAAACCTTCAGCTTCTAAGGCAGTGTCCCTAAACACTGTTCCCTGCTGTACTGACTGGTGCTTTGTGTAGCAGTTCAGTAACACTTCCCTAATGCTGCTGTGTGTTTCCAGGCCGTTTGTTAGTCAAGTAAAATGTCTGTTTTATCATCTAAAACCATCACTGTGGTTTTTATATGGATATAGATTGTAGTCCAGATTATACTTGAATTAAATTGTACATTTTGCTTCTCTATTCATGTTCCGGTGATGAGTAATGTGTAGGTGCTATTCCTATTGTGATTCATCTTTTCTGTGTTTGCTCTTCCAGGGAACTCCCTCATGGCCCCAGTGGGCCGTTGGCAGAAGGGTCGTGATCTCACGTGGTACGCCAAAGACAAGGGCAGAGCAGGCAGATCCAGGGAGCATGAGCTTGCTGCTGTGCGGCAGGCAGAGCAGGATGCCATGATGGCAGCCCTGTGAGTATTGCCAGTGGGTTAACAGCAGCAGATTTGGGAGATATGCACTGTGTATGTCTACTTATGAAGTGCTTCTATTTCTGGTCTTTTTTTTTTTAGGGGCTACAAGAACTTAAAAAGACAACCAACTGGTCTTACTAAAGAGGTTTGCAGTTATCTTTGTGCTGAATTCATGACAGTCTCCCTGTGCACAAAAAGCTTGTACTGTACTACTAATTCACTTAGTTGATTCTTTACCCCAGGGACAAATCTTTACTAATTTGAACACCAGGGTAACTTACTTTGTCGGTTTAGGGTAAGTATGTTGATGAAATGTACTACAGGAGGAGCAGGCAACATCTCTACCCATTACAGCACCTGCTGACCTTATGTGAAGTGTTCTGTATGGGGAATGTATAAAGGAATATCGGGGGAGGGAGCAGCTGCACCACAGTACTAAATAATACAGGAGTCAGTTTTCTGGGTCCATCTGTCCCAGCGTGACACACAGAAAAACACGTGAGAAATGTTCCCTGCTGAAGGTGTCCTGTTGCAATACACAGGATTTGGCTGATATGTGCAGGAGAGAAGAGGTGGAGGGTGACACCAGAGATGTGGATCGTGTCTCCGGTCTAGGAAGTTCCAGGTAATGTTTGCCTGAAAGAAGCTCATCTGTTTACCAGCTGTTAGTTCATAGTGATAAGATAAGAGCGGGGTACTGATTAGTTTGCTGGAAGTACAGCTACACACATTACCCCATGAGGAGTCTTGTGATATTTTAAGAATTTAAAAACCAACCAAAAGCATTTAGAGGAAAATATACATTTTTCATTTTAAAGAAATTACTAAATTCACTTGAGGGTTTTTAAATCCTTCACTAAATTAGAATTTTACAGCTCCTGTAAGGCTTGTTTGTTGTTATGTAACAATGTATACTGCGTATGACATCTAACAGAATAGGCCTGTATTTTTGCCATGTTGTTTTGACAGTGCGGGCGCGAGGAAAGCCATACTCTCCAAGCAGGAAAAGGAAGCAGTAAAACTAGGATTACCTGTTTTTACAGTAAGGCTACTGCACTTCCTCCGTTGGAGTGTTGGGGCTGTATCTGAATTTCACAGCAGAAGAGTGTGAGCCACTTTAATGTAAAGTGTCCCCCCCCCCTTAGCATCACAGATCTGAGGGTGTTCAGGAAACCTCCAGCAACAAACCGTATGAGAACAAGGGCAAAGTTGTTGAAGAAGTCAGGTATCAAAGTCAAATTCCTGAATTGCCGATTGCACAAACTATGTGGATTGTTGTGTTTGTCATGTTATTGGCACTATATAAGAATGTACGTCTCATCACAGCAGCCCAGTGCCTCAGGTCAGCAAAAAGAAGAAAGTAAAAAAGGAAAAGAAGAGTAAAAAGGATAAAAAGAAGAAGAAAGACAAAAAAAGTCACCGCAGAAGAGATTCTTCCTCTTCAGCCTCGGAGTCAGAAGATGTCAGCAGAAGGTATAGTACGGGGGGGGGCACGGTGGCACAGCGAGTAGTGCTGCTGTCTCACAGTACCTTGGTGGCACGACAGGATGTAGGTTTGATCCCCGCTCAGTCTGTGTGGAGTTTGCATGTTCTCCCTGCGTCTTTGTGGGCTTCCTCTGGGTGCTCTGGTTTCCTCCCACAGTCCAAAGACATGCTGTTTAGGTTCCTCCTTAGTGTGAGTGACAGAGTGTGTGTGTGTGTGTGTGTTCCACTGATGTATGGATGAGTGACCCATTGTAAGTAGTGTATCTAGCAGTGTAAGTCACTTTGGTGAATAAGGTGTGTGGGCTAGTAACACTACATAGTATCCATTGTAAGTCGCTTTGGAGAAAAGCGTCTGGTAAGTGAAGAAATGTAAATGTAGTAGTCTTCACACCTTGGTCACCCTGTTTTCGTATTACATGAATTCTCACACTAGGGTGCGCCAGAGGGTTACTACACAATCATAGTTTTTGTTTGAAAGGGCTTTTGCCAGACAGTAGTTATGCTTCAAATGATGAAAGGGAAAAAGACCATAATGATTTAATAGGTGTTGAGCATACATTAATTCAGAATGACTTACACAGTTCTGAACAGTTAGAAATAAGAGGAAAGACAGATAGTAACCAATATAATCATCTGGGGCCAAGGGGTTTAGTTTTGGCATTATAAATGATGGCATTTTTCATTCAAAAAAAACTTAATAAAAATGAAACAGCTATATAACAAAATGATCTGCAAGATTAATATGCATTTTTGTTAAGTATCAGAGGGACTCAGAGAAGGACTACATTCAAACACTCATCCATTCATGAGGCTTGACATCCACTGATTAATTTGTGGGTACCTGTGTGTATGTGCATGTTTGCTACCATCAGGAGGAGAAAAGACCACCATCATCCTCATCCATCATCAAGGCGGCAGAGTGGAGCCAGACCTCATGACAGCTATTCAGCATCGGGGGCAAAGGCCGAGGCCCGACCTTCCTCTTCACCCAGCCAGCGACGGCAAAGGAATCGCCATGACACAGATACATCCTCTGATGGGGGCTCTCCTGCCCCTGGCCCCCACGCCAGTCGGCCACCAGTCCGACCCCCTGCAGCACGAGGACAGAAGCGGCGCCATGACACCGACTCGGACAACTAGCAGGATGCAGAGGGAAGAGCAGGTTCACGGGGTGCTGGAGCTCCTTGTAGTGCGGCAGCTCACTGACTGAGGGAAGCTTTACCCAAAGCGCTCTGGTTTCTATAGGATGTGCTGGACCCACTTCTCAACCGACCAGTTGTCTTTTTACCTACTGACTGACTCACTGTGTGAAAGACAGTAGGAAAGCAGATCTTGCCATGATTTTTAGCACTGTTGTTGGTTTTAATTTGTCGTTTTTGTTGAAATAGTTAGGCTGATTATAGGTATTTAAGGCTTTTGCATCTTGCTTTGTAAATCTGCATCATAGTATTTAAACTACAGTGGCCTGTATTAAAAATACCAGGGACTTATTTTTTACTGTTGGTATAATTTGCAACTGACTCGCCTGTTTGTACATGAATGTCACTTTGACCTTGATTAGTGACTCCCCAGTTGTATGGAGCACATCCTCAGGCTCTTCTGGAATACACTGTTGAGCTGTTTATAATTATAGACTAATTGTGCACTACTTTCTTGGAGAGCGATGTTTCATGAGTTTTGTCCTTAAGATTAAATGTCTTGTCAGAGGCCCTGTCTCCTCCCCTACCCCCCCACTTCGGTGACAGGTGGAGACAGTTTGCTGCTCCTTTATGCTCCCAGTTGGGAAAGCACAGCTTTGTCTCCTGGGGCCCCCTGCACGGTGAGGCGCCAGCAGCATGGAGTTTGCTGTCTGCAGTCTCATAGAGGCTGCCTGAGAGGGGAGAGGCCTCTGGCAGCTGTCCCCTATGGGTATCTCACAGGAGCAAAGGCATCACAAAGAGGAGGGCATCAGAATCACCAGGGGGCTTTATGTTGACCAGGGTTGGAGGGCCACGCTGCCATCACCACGCACTGACCATACCAGGGCTTTGCTTGGGGGAAGGGGGTGGTCAAAGCAAAAAAAAACACTCTCCCCTTATTGGGTCCACCCACTGCTCCTCTGCTACTGCTAGCTGTGAGTTACACTACTACATCCCACCCAAGTTCCATAGCCCTATGACCAGGTGCTGCTGATTTCTACAGCTTTCCATTTTCCACTTATTAAAAGGGCAGCCCCTGCTGGTTGCATCTGCTGAAAGCTGCAGCACAAATTGTTAATTGGGGCAGAGAAAGGAAAAGCTTTTAATAACAGCAAATCGGGGAAAGTAGTGACTTCAAGAGCTCCTGCCTCTAGCTACGAGACTAGGCACTCACCCCTAGCCTCCATGGGGAGCACTCTGCTACTCTAAAGGTCAAGCCTCCTTAGGTGGATGTGTGCTTGTTAGAGGGGAGAGATGGTTGAGTGTCTAGTGGAGATAAAAAGGCCCTTGAACAGCCAATCCCCTCGGGGCTTTGTGAGGCCTAACCAGGCTTGTTAGTAGCCCATTAGTGGAGTGCTTCCTGAAGACCAGTAGGGTAAAATCTTCACTAAAGTTCACGCCTGGTATGCTGTCAAAACCAGAATGTTCAATAGCAATGTTACCTCTAAGCACAGAAAGTAAGAGGTCGTGACAATGATTAGAGAAAATGGAGGGCTTCACAGCATCAGTAAAAAAAAATATTACCAGTGATACAGCAAAGAAAAGCTCAGGGTGGGGCAGCTCTCATTGACTATATGCACAGTCAACGAAAGCCACCTCCTCCATAGCCGTGTTCGCTATCACTGTAGTTAAGTCCATCCATCAGGTTGCTTCTCATCTTCCGTTTCCTACAACTTTTCCATCATCTCCTCCCTAGAATCCAACCTTCTCATGACATATCCAAAGAATTTCCGCACAGTGCTACTCTAGCCTTCAGATTTACATTTATTCATTTAGCAGATGCTTTTCTCCAAAGCGACGTACATCTCTGCAAAAATGCAATTGGTGCATTACATTGAGAAAGACATAGCTGCAGCTATGTGATTCTTAAGTGAACCTAGTTTGTTACTTTTCAGTGGATGCACTGATATTCGTCGCTTGAGTAGGTACATAAAATGCAGGATAGAAGAATCCTGATAACCTCCTACAAAAAAAAAAAAAATTAAATAAGGTATACAGAGACATTCACATACAATGCCGGAGTAGCGGCTGTGTAAAGGCTCATCTGTGGATGATCATGAAGTTACGGTGCATGAACATTTACACCATACATGAGCTGGGGAGATCTTAGGCAAAATGGATCTGGAAAAGGTGAGTTTTCAGACCTTTCTTGAATCTAAACAGAGTTCCAGCAGTTCTGAGTGAGAGGGAAGGTCATTCCACCACAACGGAGCCAGAACCGAGAACCTCCGTGCTTTACCTTTCATGCGTGGGACAACCAAGCAAGGAGAAGTAGATGAGTGAAGCAGCCTGATTGGGGTGTAGCAGTTGATCAAGTCTTGTAAATAGCTGGGAGTAGTTCTATTGATGCATTTGTACATAGTAACCAGGGTTTTGAATCTGATCCGGGCAGCTATAGGAAGCCAGTGCAGAGAAACGAGTAGAGGAGATACATAGGAGTGCTTTGGCAAATCAAACAACTTGTGTAGCAGCATTTTGTAGAAGCTTCAGAGGTTTGATGGCGGTAGCAGGAAGGTCACACAGGAGAAAGTTGCAGTAGTCCAGACGGGATGTCACCATGGCTTGGACAAGTAGTTGGACAGAGTCAGTTGTGAGGTAGGGATGGATCCTACGAATATTATGCAGGATGTATCTGCAGGTCCGGGTTGTGGCTTTGATGTGCTGAGAGAAAGACAGACTCGAGTAAATTGTTACTCCCAGACTCTTAGCCGAGGAAGAAGGCAAAAATCAGTGAGATGTCCAGTTCGATCGATAACTCATGACAGGAGGACAGGCCAGCTGGGAGGAAGAATCTCCGTTTTGGAGAGGTTGAGTTGGAGGTGGTGATCAGACATCCATGAGGAGATGTCCAACAGGCAGGGAGCAATGCGTGCAGAAATGTCTGACGCTCCAGGTGGAAAGGAGAGGAAGAGCTGGGTATCATCAGCACAGCAGTGGGATTTGAATCCATAGGAATGACCGGGGTGAGGGAGGAGGTGTTGATGGAGATGACAACCCAGTGCCGAGCCCTGCAGGACACCGGTTGAGAGAGGCAGGGGAAAAGAAGGAGAGCTCCGCCAGACCACTTGCTAGGATCTGTCAGCCTTTGTGTTTTCTGGCTTTTTCAGAAAGTGCTGGGGAAGAAATGATACTATTCATAACTTTAAACAACTGTCACCATCTCTTCCAGACATCCAACTAGGAGCAACGAGAGCGTTTTACGCCACATCTGTGTGTTGGGTGCATGGAGGAACCAGGACTACAGTAGAGGAGAAAAGACAGCTGGGAAAGAGCTGCATAACTATAACAATTGAATGCTTTCCTTCAAGGCAACTAACATCAAATTACTCACACTGATTTACCAGTTTATCCAGCAGTGTACTGCAGTGGGAAGTTAAATTCATCCCATGTCCCCAAGTGTCCCAGCCATCAGCACCATCCTCCTTAGTCTCAGGTGGATGCAGGTCAGCTGCTCTTTGAGGTTAATCACAACCAGGTGAGGTCCACACGCACCAACAATGAATGCAAGAGTGCATGAACTGATCCTGCACTGAAACCAGTCGAACCACCGGGACAGGAAGTTCACTGCCATTTCGGTCTCTTTCAAGCCCAGCTGCTTTATTTTTCCGCAATTGCAAAGGCGTTTATGTACGCATGTTTGTTTTGGGGGTAATTATGCTATTTTTACCCGTCGGTTCACCTGTATACAGTGTAGACTACACAGCTCATTCACAGACATTAGTAAGGGAAATGCTCACTCACAGGTTTAACTGCAGTGATTTCCGGCCCTTTTGGTGCGAGAGCTCGATAAATTACAATTATTCAGTGATGACATCACAGAAAAACTGTACAAGCTGTAGAAACAACCATGTTGGTGTGATACTCGTAAATCTCTCCCCTCTGTGAAGGTTCACTAGCAGGGCTAGAGAACCATGCAAACTGGTTTGACCAGTTCACCTTGCAAATGCTGTCACTAGTACTGCAGTGACTGTTGGCCACATATAAGTAGCATACAGAACCCCCCCCCACCATACTTGTATTTACACCCAAAGGATGGCATTCCGATCTCAGAAAAGTTCTCCTCTAGAGACTTACATAAATCATTCTGTAAATATGCTACAGTAAAGAAAGTACTGGAGGGCAGAAGCACATCTGGTCTTCAGCTACAATTATGATTGGGCTTTAGGTTATAGTCACTTTGCAGTGTATAGGTACAACTAGACTCCTAGGAGACCACTTACATATTTCATGATAAAGCAGAATACAGTGCATTCTGCCCCTCTTAAGACCAAAAGCAAAGCAAGAACATAAATGCCCAGTTACATTCGAACCCAGGCCCTGACAAGCAGCTCAGGCACAACTCCAGCAGTATCTCATGACAGCACCAAGTAACTTACTACGATAGTAAACATTTACAAAGAGTAATGGAACTTTGGATGAGAGCTTAGCTATAGCTGATGTTCTTTATTTTATGTTTGATCTTCAAGAACCAAGGTGAGAAATGACCACTGAAGCGGTTTGTTGGTTTCCGACCAGTCTTTCACCACTGTGGCTGCGTGACCCAGAGGAACCCCCTGGCTGAGGTGTCAGCTGTCACCCATCTTCCATTAGTCAGCATGGAGGGAAGGTATGGAACTGCTGCCAAAGCATAGCTGCAGGTCTTTCACAACACACTGGAGGAAAGCCATGGTGCGTGGTAAACACAGTCCAGTGAGTGAGGCTTCCCACTTCATATTTCAAAAACAAGCAGTAAACTCAGAGGATTGGAGATGTTGAACACAAGAGTTACAGATTCCACACCAGGACCTGTTTCACTGACAAAGCGCGTGTCCCAGGGAGCTATATGCAAGGATCAATTCGACAGGAAATGGGAGTCCCCCCCCCCCCCCAAGTGGAAATCAGTTATGGCAGTTATTAGAGGTACGAAGGAAAGACCAAAGCCCTTTGAATGGCCTGGTAGCTGTGGAAAGCGTGAACAGTGCAGAGAAAGATGCTATTAGAGCAAGTGGATAAAGGCATTTCACAGCAGGAGAATCACAGGCAAAAAGCACATGATGCAGAGTTGCTCTCTGCTACAGAAGTGCTTCTGACACCTACCTGACATCTGTTCACTAACAGATGGATGACTGCCCTCACTGAACACCTATAGTAGAGTCAACATAACTATCAGACTTGCAGGCAGTAACACAGCAATTATATCTAGGAAAAAAAGACACAACCATCTAAATTACTCTAAGTTGATGATCACCATACTGTTCAACTAGCAGTAGCAACATGCAACAAGCCCCAAAATCGTACACTGAAAAGTTGACTGTGGTAAGATGAATAAGAACTGTCTAAATGCTAACCAGAACAATGAGACAAGGTGAAAACCTTCATTCTAAGCTTTAATTACAGTGCTCTGTCAAAATTAATTGAAATAGTCTTACAATAAAAAACAATCAAGTAAATAGTCACAACATGAGACTGAACCTCACACACTGGTTTTTCCAGATGCAATCAGTGTAGATCCAAAAAATGAAAAGAAAAATGAGGCAGTCACATCTTTACTGTGAGGACCAAAAAAAAAAAAATGCTGCAGGACAGATGTTTGGCAGCTGCCTTTGGACTCATTTTTGCAGAAAACTAGGAGAGAATTACAAACATGCTTTCGGGAGACTCCTGTCACCAAGGGAAAAGTTGACAACAGGGGCATGATAAAGGTGATAAATGATCCATCTATAATAGACAATTTTCTAAAATAAAATTGCAGCATTACTAGGGTGAGTTTACAACATGCTCATACAAATCTGACATTTATCCCCAGATTAGTACCCAACTAAACCTTTGCTTTGCAATTTTCTCTGTATTAAAGAGGTAAAATGAGACATTTGGCCTCTTTCAAAAAAAAAAAAAAAAAAAAAAAAAACCACCAGCCTTACATTACTTGGCAACAGTGAGTTTTGACTTCAACTGATTGTTACATGGTCTGTTCAGTGTACAGTATGAAACATTCTCCAGACAGGGCACACTGCGCAATTTGTCTTGAGTGAAAAGATCAAATTGGACAGCAGTGTGTTCAAATGAAGGTACCTACCACCAACAGCAGTGCACCTGTCTGCTCTCACTGGCTTGCAGACTCAGTGTTTTGCAATGGGAGAAGACATGGTCCTCTCACACTGTACTAGGCTTAAAGATGGCATCCGAGGGAGAACATTCTCATATGCAATGAGGAAAGAGGTGGCCAGGCCCAGCCCAAATGGCAACTGTGTGAACATGTGAGGAAGCCCTGGGCCAGTTTCCTGTATCCCTTCCCCAGAATTACATCCAATGCAAGTCAGCCCAAGTGAAGAAGAGGAAAAATAAAAAAAAAAATCAAAGTAAAAGGCTGAGTAAATATTGCATAAGAGTACCAGAAGCTGCCTCATTGCAAAACAAGTCCATTTACATTAAACAAGACACCTGAATTCTAACTTCTGCTTTTTCCACATCTGTAAAACTTGAAAATATATATATATATAAAAAGTGGCTCATAACATATGTTGTGATGAAAGATGGATGAGCGCAGCTTCCGGCATTCATTACCACAAAGTAGCACAGTTTGCAACATGAGAGTAGTAAAGCAGGAGTAAGGAGGAGACAGGGGAGGAGCTAAGATAAACTATTTCTGGTTTCGGAGTTGATTGGAGAGCCAGTCCAGTCCTTCATAGAGACCGTCACCGCTGGTGGCACAGGTTGCCTGGATGTACCAGTTCCTATGACGGAGAGAGTGCAATCCCAGCTTGTCTGTGATTTCGGCAGCATTCATGGCATTTGGGAGGTCCTGCAGAAGGGAAGCAACCACACAACCAATTGGACTCTTGACAGAAAGGAAGAAGAGACAGCTGTGATCTCATGGTAGATGGAACCAGAACCACACTTCAAGTGGAGAACTGTGGTGTTGACAACCAGAAAGACAGTTCCAACACTGGATAAGCACAATGACCTTGAACACTAACTCACAGCTTAGTGAAAAACAGTTTGCGGTTACTGTGGTGAACTGATAACGTTACCTGTTTATTTGCAAACACTAATAGAACAGCATCTCTGAGCTCGTCTTCTGCCAGCATTCGCATGAGCTCCTCTCTGGCTTCATTCACTCGCTCTCTGTCATTGCTGTCCACGACAAAGATGAGACCTGCAGATGAGGTGAGATGAGATCTACATTGTCAGACACCTCAAACACAGCAATAAGCAGCCTCATCAAACTTATGTTGATGCTAATGGACAAAATAAAACAAGGTACAACACTAACTTAATGCTCTATGTTTTGTCTTACAGGGGAAATGGGGGGCTATTAGAGAATAGGCTTGTGTTAACATTATTTTAATAATCACATAAGTGAATTAGGGGGTAAAAAGGGAGAATTCAACTGAGATGCACACAACTCCTCTCCCAACAGATAAGTACAGTCTCATAAATAGGAAATAAGGTCAAGAGTAACCATATTCAAAATGTAATTTTGAAGATGTAATTTTAACACTTCAGCTGAAAGTCAAAAGAATCTGACCATTTGTGTGAATGTTGAGTCTTGGCTGCTCAAACTTCACTGCTTTCAGTAATGGCAAAAATGCCAAAAACACTGAGGACATGCAACCTTACCCTGTGTGTTCTGGAAGTAATGACGCCATAGAGGTCGAATTTTATCCTGGCCGCCGACATCCCACACTGTGAAACTTATGTTCTTGTACTCAACCGTTTCAACATTGAAACCTACAGAAGACAGAAAACCATTTCTTACACATAAAAGCAGAACACACAGAGCCTGCCAAAGAAAGCATGTTAAGGACCAGTCAAATATGTATGGTCATATTTGTAAGAATCCATCCAGAAAACAAAGGTTTTTATCCTTAAGTTTTTTTTTTTTTTTTACCATGTAATCTTTGTGTGCACATTTAAATTCTTTAGCAACCAAGGCAGAATCTACCTGTTCAACTTCCATCTTCATTAATTAAATTTTTATCTAATACTCAAGAAGTGTGTTAGTAATGCTCATGTACAAACACCGCAAATGCTATATTTGAACACTATGACAAGTACATACACAGGCTGCAATAGAGATGATATACACATAAGTTACACAAGGGTTACAGTAGTTACCAATAGTTGGAATGGTGGTCACAATTTCTCCAAGCTTGAGCTTGTACAGAATAGTCGTTTTCCCAGCAGCATCCAGACCCACCATGAGGATTCGCATCTCCTTTTTGCCAAACAGGCCTTTGAACAGATTTCCAAATATATTTCCCATGACGAAAAAGTGGATTACAAAACCGGAGGTGAGAAAACCTGAAAAAAAAAAAAAGGGGGAGACAAGATTGATTTATGAAGTAGTACCTCTAGTCTGAGAAGGGAGCGGGGGGGGAAGGGGGTAATGTTTGTTTATCAGGTGATTGGTTCCAGAAACACCCAGAAACCTGCAAGACTAGAAAGCGAGGAGCTGCTCACTGGCAAAGCCAGCCTGAACGCCACACAATTAGAGGGCCTTTACACACACACACACACACACAGTGCTAGTGTCATCACCGGTTCCAGAAAATGTATAACTCAAAACTTACAATTCACACACACATACACACATTTTCAGAACCGCTTGTCCCATACGGGGTCGCAGGGAACCGGAGCCTACCCGGTAACGCAGGGCTTAAGGCCGGAGGGGGAGGGGACACACCCAGGACGGGACACCAGTCCGCCGCAAGGCACCCCAAGCGGGACTCGAACCCCAGACCCACCGGAGAGCAGGACTGTGGTCCAACCCACTGCGCCACCGCACCCCCCTTACAATTACTTACAATTCAAGCAGGATGAATCATCTACTTTTGTTATCTTACAGAAAGGGTTAATATTCATTCATGTGAGATTCGTCATAACGCACAGTGTGCCAGACACACTCAAACTTCAACCAGCTAACTAATCAGGTCCAGTGCAACTACAGCACATACAGGCATCTGAAATTCCAATGTCAGGCAGGAAATACCAGGAAGGCTGCAGCAAGAGTAAACCTGTTTTACCAAGTGGCAACTGTAGCACTAGCATGAGGAAGGAACACAGAACAGGACCTCTGAGACCTATCTATTCATAAAAGTCTTTCCCATCATGCAACTTCAGGCATATTAATGATGAGACATGTCCCTGTGTATTTTATGTCACTGTTCTCTTTCACATGAATGAAATTTACGCACCTTCCATTCTCATTTCATAAGCAGCACAAAGCTGAAGTTATTAGCTTACACTGATCATAGTGTCCAGCATTTACCTTTATAAACAGTGCCACCATTGCAAGAGCATTAGGGGACATGAAACCTCACAGAAACTGTGATTGTGTGCCCTCCCAGAGCGCTTAACGGCCAAAAGATGATATGTCTTAAGGGCATATAAGTCACATCCTGTATGTTCTTCTGTTTTGGGCAAAGCAACCAACTGCCCAGGTGTTGACTGAACATGGACTTGGAGATGTCAGGGAGTACAAGGTCAAGGTCCAAAATCATTCCCATGGGGGACACTATGACACATTTCAAGGGTGGCCTCACAAAATTTGAAATATTTGCAGCAAACCCTAAAGCTTCAGCCCACTGACTGGGAGATGTGAGAGATAATGCTTAACTGGGCAGCAGGTGGCATAGTGGTTAGAGCTGTCACCATGTGAGAAAGTCACAGGCACAAACCTTACTCCTGCCACTGATAAACACACACTACCATGATGAAGAGAGACTACAAGCTGCCTAGCTGTGTAAATGGACAAATCAGTGTAAATTAAGTCAAGACCAGAGAATGGGGAAAGACAGGAGATTCAAAAAGACCAAGGCAAAGCTAAAGGAGTTTACTTCGCTGTTACATCTGATTTACACGATACTGCACAGAAAAGTTCACTGATCAGTCTGATGTTCAACACTCAGATTCACACTGTTTATCATATCCTTGAAAGTACTGTCACTGCTCTTAAGTTAAGTAACCTTTTCGCTGTAATGAATGGGCCCCAATAGTCAGTACTGCGTACGATCTCACCGCATCGATCAACACTTACAAACTTTTTTCAACAGTATAAATTTTAAAAAAATGGAGTTTGAGGTCCATTTTTTTTTTTATGAGGGCAACTTCCTGTAACCTCCACTCGGGGTTCTAAGCCGGGCCGCTGTGTGAACGTGAAGTCGTCCGGATCTGGACCGTGTGCAGCCCACACAGCGCCACAGCAGCAGTAACAAAGGGAAGTGAACCCGGCTAGGACTCCATGATTAGCAGCCCGTCGGAGAGCAGCTAGCCCATTAGCATCGCAGCTAAAGCACCGGGTTCGGCATGCGCATGGGCGAAAGCGCTTACAGCTCAGCCAAAAAAGACATAAAATAGTCCCAGCACAACCTCTCCTTGAGGCCGAAGTGTTACCTTCGAGCACTATGAACCAGAAAAGAACAACTGAGAAGAAAATGGACCGGCGCAGAGTCTGTAGTCTCGGTGCAGCAAGAGAGCAGCTAGCAGCTAACGGACAGCTGATTTACCTCAGAAGATGAAACCGTGGAGAACCGCGCTTTTCTCCTGAGATTATTGGCTCTACTAGCTGCGCGACACGTCACGACGTGACTTCTCAACGTTTTAGGCGTCTGTCTTTCAGTCTTGGAAAAGGACGAACTGAAATGTCGGCTCCCTTCTCCCCACAGGCAACACTAACAAGCAACTTGCTTCCTCCTCGAGGCGTTCCCACAAGATGGCGGTTTAAAGGCCACGTCGGTGCGCCGCTCGCCCTCGCGGGACCCTGCGGCTGGGCGGAGCTCCGCGTCGGACGTGCAGGATCGCTTGGTCAGCTGGGCGTGTTCACGCAAAGGTGGGCGCGACTCTTTGCTGAACATGCAGGAACTCCTGTCGGGGGCGTGGTTACAGTCGGTGGGCGGGGCTTCGCGATGACTCTGCTGCTGCAACGGAAAACCGTGAGGTGCCGGATTATTTGCCTTAATAATGATGCTTTTTCGCTTGTTTCTCCGTAAAGAAGTAACTTTTTGCATCTCTTGCCTTAGATTATTGATCCCAAGAGACGAAATTCATCAAGTTTATGTCATAACCCTAACCCTAAAGTATTACATTATTACACATTATTACAGGATTCTTGAACTGCATTCCCAGTTCTCCCAGTGACAGTTACTATGGAAGTGCACCAAACAAATGGAGATTTTTTTTTTGACAAGCTGTGGAAAAGCTAATGTTTACTAATACTGTTACCACGAAACATAAAAGCTTTAAAGGTGTGGTGTGATATTTTGCTCACAAAATGTGAGCTTCTCCCTTAAAAACTACTGAAGTCCACAGAAAAAGGCAACACAGCACATATTTTTTAAGGTCATCCATAAGAGCACTTATGAAGCATACGCCCCGAATCTCAGTTTTCACCCCATTGCCAGTCTTGTTCTCACTGACTAAAGGAAAACCAGTCATGTTGCTGGAAGGTAACAAAGGTTCTCAAAGGTGGAGCATTTAATATATTTCAAAGTTAATTACATCTCATGAGATCTTTAGGTCCCCCAGACTGATAATGAGCTTGACGATGGACAGATTTGTCACATATTCACAAAGGTCGCAATAAAGAAGCCACAGAGTTATCTGCGGACTTGCAGAAATGTGGACTTGTCAGTCTCCCGCTGTGCTTTATTACATGAGGAGATAGCGACCGGCGATAGTGCCATACAGCAGCCTTTGTCACTATGGCCTTGAGCATCTCAGACCCACTCAGATATCTCAAATAAATACACCAGACTAATTGTTAGAAATATACAAAGTTTGATCATACTTGGCATCATGCAACTTCCGATATAAAATGTTTGACTTTGCTATAATGAGTATTTCTGGAACAGTGTTACGTGAAGATGGGTATATAAATTGATTTACTGTACTGTTGCAATATGAATGTGTTGCTGGTACCTTTTGCCCTTGGAAACTGTACTGCTGACACTCTGTAGATGAGGATCCAACCTCACTGTGTATAAAGTGAAGAGACTGTCATTCCCAGCTTTCGAGGATATTTAGGAATTCCATATCTGAAGGAACCAAAAGATTTTATGCTAAATGCAGTTTTACTGCAACAAACCTTCAGATCAAAAAGTTGAATGCCACGTTATCTAACAGCACAGATAAGCTATTTTCTACTGAATATAGACATATTCTGTTCATCTGACAGTCAAGAAAGCCACACTTGCATGGATATATGTATGTTTTGATTGTGCACAAGGCCACCATTGAGTTCTTCCTAAAAAGAATCCCTACCATTCATCACATTTTGATTTTTAATCTTTGAACATATGCAAACAAAAATCTAGAACAAAAACCTTCATACATTCCCAGTAATATAAACACAGAAATATTATTTTTTGTTAATTGCAAAAGTGCATTTCACAGTGGCTCTTTGTTATTGTTGCACTTTTATAATCTGAGTTGTATGTCACTTTGAAGGAAAGCATTTCGTAAATGAATACATGTAAATACAATATGGTCTATAGATAAACTAAACTGCATCTGAAGTCTTACATGATGGTGGACAGGTTACCTAAATGTACATTTCCCCCACTCTTGTATGGACTAGAGCACTCATGTGATTATGGAAAGTGGCCCAACCTCATGAGAAGTAATCATGTCTGGAGCACACAGCCAGTTATGTGTCACCGTGGGGGGTGCCGGTGGGTGGTGGTATCGTTACAAAACCTGTTTGTCTGCACTGAGGCTCCCCCTCCCACCTCCCAGGTGTTTCTGAGGGGCACTGCAAACCCTGGTGCCCGCCGATATTGCCATCCAGCAAACACAATGGTGTGTATTCATACGGGCCACTTTGCCATGCCATTGAAGCAGAGTTGGGGGCCGCTGGACCGGGTCAGCCAGACAGTTGGCTTTTCATGGGCTCTGTCCAGAGTCCCGGGACAGCTGCCTTTATTACGGGGGCGGAGGCCACAGGACCCCAGGATCCCTGCCCAGTCTGGAAAACGTCCCCCTTGTGCCGTGTGACGCCTGGGTTGTAGGATGTGCACAATGCTGTCTGTGTGGCGGGAAGACAGGTGTCTATTGTGGGGAGGGATGAGGAGGAGGGCAAAGTGTGTTTTAATAGCTCTGACAGGTATGAGAAGGCTGCGAAGAAGCCCCTGTAACCCGGTTAGTTGGAGGGTTAATGACGCTTATCCCTTGTTGCTGAGAGTTTCCACAGGCCACTTCACAGGCATTGCTTTCAGATGGTACAGCTCCTCAGATGACTGCGCTGAACTGTACTTATCCTCAAAAGAATGGCCAGATCAAGAACTTATTAGTCATGTTTTCTAGCATGTCTTTTAACATTCATATATAGAAACACACACACACTGTCTACAACCACTTGTCCTGAGTGGCGTTGGGGCAAACCAGAGTCTAACCCAGCAAAACAGAGCACAAGGCTGGAGGGGAGGAGACACACCCTGCATGGGACGCCAGTCCGTCGCAAAGCATCCCAACCAGGACTTGAACCCCAGACCTACCAGAGACCAGGACCTGGCCAAACCCACTGTGCCACCGCAGCCCCCTGCTATACACTCATCAGCCACTTTATTAGGTACACCTGTTCAACTGCTCGTGAATGCAAATATCTAATCAGCCAATCACATGGCAGCATCTCAGTGCATTTAGGCATGTAGACATGGTCAGGAGGATCTGCTGAAGTTCAAACTGAGCATCAGAATGTGGAAGAAAGGTGATTTAAGTGACTTTGAACGTGGAATTGTTGTTTGTGCCAGACGGGCTGGTCTGAGTATTTCAGAAACTGCTGATCTACTGGGATTTTCACGCACAACCATCTCTAGGGTTTACAGAGAATGGTCAGAAAAAGAGAAAATATCCAGTGAATGGCAGTTCTGTGGGCGAAAATGCCTTGTTGATGCCAGAGGTCAGAGGAGAATGGCCAGACTGGTTTGAGCTGACAGAAAGGCAACAATAACTCAAATAACCACTCGTTACAACCAAGGTATACAGAAGAGCATCTCTGAATGCACAACACATCAAACCTTGAAGCAGATGGGCTACAGCAGCAGAAGACCACACTGGGTGCCACTCCTGTCAGCTAAAAACAGGAAACTGAGGCTACAATTCACACAGGCTCACCAGAATTGGACAACAGAAGACTGGAAAAACGTTGCCTGTCAGATGACTCTCGAATTCTGCTGTGACATTCACATGGTAGGGTCGGAATTTGGCGTAAACAACATGAAAGCATGGATCCTTTCTGCCTTGTATCAATGGTTCAGGCTGGTGGTGGTGGTGTAATGGTGTGGGGATATTTTCCTGGCACACTTTGGACCCCTTAGTACCAATTGAGCATCGTTTAAACGCCACAGCCTGCCTGAGTATTGTTACTGACCACGTCCATCCCTTTATGACCAGTGTACCCATCTTCCAATGGCTACTTCCAGCAGAATAACATGCCATGTCACAAAGCTCAGATCATCTCAAACTGGTTTCTTGAACATGACAATGGGTTCACTATACTCAAATGGCCTCCACAGTCACCAGATCTCAATCCAATAGAGCACCTTTGGGGTGTGGTGGAACGGGAGATTCGCATCATGGATGTGCAGCCGACAAATCTGCAGCAACTGCATGATGCTATCATGTCAATATGGACCAAAATCTCTGAGGAATGTTTCTAGCACCTTGTTGAATCTATGCCACAAAGAATTAAGGCAGTTCTGAAGGCAAAAGGGGCTCCAACCCGGTACTAGCAAGGTGTACCTAATAAAGTGGTTGGTGAGTGTATAAAGACAGTCACAAGCAAATGGGAGTAGAATATAATGGTAATTTAAATAAATATTTTTATACAAACATCCACTTTGTCTCCTTACGTGCTAAACTGCACGCATGCTCGTGACTGGTAAGCAGATTAAAAATCTCAGTGACGAAGACATGATGGAAGAGGGAAGCACACTGGGGACTTGTTACACAGGCTGTTAAAGAAGCCTTGATGTTTTAGCTGGTGGAGTTCGGTGTTGACAGTTTAACTTGTTTTAATGCGGTGCCATTGTACTCCAGTTCTCCAGTGCATAGCAGTGCACTCAATGCCTCCTAAGTGTTAACTGATGCCCAAACACCACCTTGTTCAGAGGGACTCTACTGCACCACAGCTCGTTGTGCGCCTCCTCTTCTCACCACTAGATAGCGACAGCTAGTTAAAAAACTGGGAATCCACTTGGAATTTATGGTTTATTATGCTTTCTAAAGAAAAAAAAATGAAAGATAGATTAGATTATTGCCAAAGCTTAAAAACCCAAGTTGGCGACATAAACCTATAAAAATCTGATCACGATATTATTGTGTGTTTTTAATTTCCCATTAGGCAAACTATAAGGCCGGTTATTCTGTGATGCGTGTGTATGTTATGTGCCTTTGAAGACTATCCATCGTGTCAAATAAAAACAGGTGTTTGTTCAGCCTTCAGATATTACCACTATGCACCATTTATTAAGGTTTTCAGTGTGAAGACATGTACATATGTTAATAAATTCTTATATTTTGGAGACAACAAAGAATGCCATAATTCTCATTTCTGGATTGCTGCATGCTTTTAATTAGAGAGGCTACCCATTTTATTATAACTCACTCACTGACTCACTGACTCGCTGATTCACTCACTCACCTTACCTGCCTGTCCTTGTCGGGGCCACAGCAGTCTGGAGCCTTTCCCAAAATTACTGGACGCAAGACAGGGGATACACACTGGATGGGATGGAATCGCAGGGTAGCCACACACACATTATTACACAGGTAAACACTGGTAAAGAGGATGGAAGGACAGAGGACCTCCATCCTGGGATCTGTGTGAGATGCAGTCACAGCAGGTTGGGGTCTTTCCTCCTCATCGGACTGGTGCAGTACCCATACATTAGTGCTGCCACATCCCATAAGTCCACAAGATCAGGCATTCATCCACCTGATAGAAATCTGAATGTGACTAAAAGTATAAACTGATAATAGTATAAATCTAATGAATGAATCAGAAAATATTTTTTCCATGAGTCTTCATTCATTCAGATATGCTCAACCTTCAATTTCTACTCATTTTTGAGAATTTAGTTAATTATAGCAGGTAAGCACAGACAGACAGACAGACAGGCAGATAGATAGATAGATAGATAGATAGATAGATAGATAGATAGATAGATAGATAGACTTCACAAATCCAGACGGATATAGTAATATATGAAAATGAATATACATGTATAACAGTTCACTGAATACAGCATCGGGCTTTCCCTATGTGTCCTCTTTACTGTGGTTAAACGAAGGTAAATGAAGGTGTCCCAAGGTGTGGACCCCCCACGTTCCAGCTTTGTCATGCAGCACAGAATCTCGGTCCCTTTCAAATGTCCAGCATCCGATCGCGCTGTCTTGCTTCCTTCCTCCAGCCGCGCGATCGGAGTCTCCGCGAGCACGCGAGGGCGCGGGCGCGTGGCGCGTGGAGCCGCTCGCGCTCGCTTGCGATATGAAGGTGGAGCGCGCAGTGTGCGTAAAGCTGCAGGTGACGGAGTCATGAAGGTTTTTTCCTTATAAAACACAACATTTAAAGCTTAGAAACAAGGCATCTGTTGGTGAAGAGTGCGACAGGTGAGAAGCTCTTGTGAAAGTCACGTGTCTTCAGGCACAGGGCGCACGTGGCGCTTCAGAAATGCGCGTTGGACCGTCGGAATGGGCCAAGCAGTAGGGGTGGCAGTCGAATCCCGGTCCATGGGTTGTCTCAGTTCCTAGATTATCAGAATGACTATGAAACCTGTTTATCATTAAATATTCAACTGCATGGACAATTTAATTGAACTCTTCACCTTCATAATTTTTCCATTGAACTCCTGTTGAGGAGACCCCCAGAACTGAAAAAATATTTTTTTTAAAATCAGATTATGTCACATGTATCGCTGCTGAGTAGTGAATGATTCTTGGGGAGGCATTTTAAATAAAGAAAAGTGTAAGTAAAAACTGGACACGCGCTGGATTCGATGGATTCCACCCGGTCCGCAAATTCAATCATAAAATAGCTGTATTCCCTTTTTATTGCACTTGCACTTCAGTCGAGCCATTATTATTATTATTATTATTATTATTATTAGTAGTAGTAGTAGTAGTAATCTGTTGTTGAATAAATGTACAAGATTCATTTAAAATTCACACAGAACACAGTAGCAACAATACGAATTTATACTGTCACATCATGAACTATCAGAAGATCATGTCGAGAACAGATTCTGAGAGAATTAAGTTAAATAAATCTTAATGCACTTTGTGATTGAACTGATGTTATTTCACTGAGCTCCAGCGGGCAGCTCCACTCTTATTCTAATAAGAAAAAAAGTCAGTCGGGTCGAATTGACATGAACGAATTAATATTCGTAATTTTCAATAAGGAAAAAAAATGCATGAATGAATGAATGAATGGATGAATGAATAAATAAATAAATAAATATTTTGCACAGTTCAAATAAAATAATTATTTTACACACGTAAAGCCTCTTAAGTATCTTGGGGAAACACATTATTTAACTTAAGCAAACTCATTTTATCACACAGGCCGTGTAGCGTGTTTAGCTCAAAACAATGCTGACTTTCAAAGTGATATTAGAGATGTTTTCTAAAGTGAAAAAGACAAATAATTTGCATTATAGCGCTGTGTGCCCTCACAAATTGGCGGCAGTGTTTTAAGGAGTCACCACAAAGGAAGAAGGACATTAAATTATAGGGCACATCAATTCACACCTTCATCATTTCTGCATTTCAGCAGTTTCGGACTTGGGAGTGAAATCCGGACAGGTTGTTATAGCTACCTAGTCGGCGGGGGTCCGAAAGTCTTTTTAAACCTCACTGCACCCCCTAGCCTCTCCCCCCGACCCCCTCCCCTTTAACCCCCCCCTCCTTTAAACTACATTATATATCACACACAGGGCATGCCAATGCCCACAAGTCCTAATGAGCACTAAAACACTATCTTCTTGCAATTAGCTCATTCCTATGTGTGTGTGTGTGTGTGTGTGTGTGTGTGTGTGTGTGTGTGTGTGTGAGTGAGTGAGTGCATGCGTGCGTGTGTGTGTGTTCAGCCTGACTGACACAGGCACAGGGAGCGCGAGGCAGAAGGACAGAATCATCAGAATTTCCCCTTTGGCAACACATGCTGATTGGGTCCCCAAAGCAAGCTGCTTAAAACACTTTTTTAATATTTCACTGCTCTGTGTGTGTGTATGTGTGTGTGTGTGCGTGTGTGTGTGTGTGTGTGTGTGTGTGTATGTGTGTTCTGTCTTGACTGGTCGTGAAAGGGCTGTCTTTCTGAAGCACACTTCCAGAAGAGAGAGACTAAGATTTTTTGGTGTGCATTGGCAATTTTTTTTTTTTTTTTGCTCTGTTCCATTACAAACTCTGTGTGTGTGCGTGCGCGCGTGTGTGTGCGTGCGTGCGCGTGTGTGTCTGTCTCAGGGGGAAAGATGTTTTCAGAAACTTCTTCAAGGATGATCTACCTTGGATGTTTCCTGTTTCTCTGTGGGCTCACGCATGTCACGGCAAGTTACCCTATCTGGTGGTAAGTTTTATTTTCTTTTTTTCTTTTTCAAGGCAAGCGCTGCTCTCAGTGTCACTTTTGTTTTTACCATAAATTACCACTGTTATACTTCTTTATGATTTGCCTCATTACATTGCTTTCTTCTGATTATATAATGCAACTGGGAACTTCTGCTGCGCTCCCTCTCTAAGCGGGACTCCGGTGCGCGAGCGCTGCGCGCGGGCCGGTTCCAGCGCGCGAAGGTGCGTGCTCGCGGCAGCAAAAAAGCGTGCGTTTGTAACTTGCGCGTTGCCCGTAGCAGGAGAACCACTGCACCGCGTTGTGAGCTGCAGGAAGACACCGTCCTGCGAAGTAATCAGCGTCATCAGAATAATTATTTTGAAGTCCACGTGTCTTCTAATTCCTGTTAAATCATGGCTTCTCTGGAGTTGAGTTTTCTCCTGCGGAAATTCCCCGTAAGACAGGTGCAGCAGACGCACACTGACCTGCGCCTTCTTGTGCTTGTGTTTAACACAGGCTTGAGTCCGGCTGTCCGAGTTATAATCATAGTTAAAACGCGCTACGTCAGAATTAAGCGTCCTGACTGAACTGTGTGGGTTCGCCGGGTCAATGTGTTGACTTACTGTATATAATAATAATAATAATAATAATAATAATAATAATAATCACATTCTGTTAATTTAAGGTTATTCCATTCTGTTAATTTAAAAATTTCTGGAACATCACACCTAAAGAAAAAACCACAACAAAAACGCTAGTGCAGCTTTGAGGCAGCATACTCTGAAAAGCTACAAAAGTTGGATTTACAAAAAAAGTGTCATGTTAATATTACACGCATGCCTTTTCTTAACGTTGTAGATATCTTTGAAATGAAAATATCCAAAACAATTTCTCGTCTGACCAAGTGATTTGTCATTTAGCAAAAAACATAACGTGACAAATTTAATTTTGAGAAAATTAATGTAAAACTGGCGCAGAACTGACGAAAATCTGTTACTATAAAATTGTATATATATTATACTGTAAACATAACATATATTTACAATACTATATATAAATGTATATAACGGTTATATATATAGACAACTGGGAACTTTTTTGTAGGAAAACTGGTTATTTGTTGCGCCAATTAACTGGCAGTTTCAGCATTTGATTAAAAATATTGAAAAAAAAACGAAAAAGTATGTTATCCTATGTACATATTTATTTTTGATCCTTTTCTGCATACAAGATACAAAATTCGCTTTATATAAGTAAGGCTACAGATGCATTAAACAACTGACAAAGGTGATGATAAAGGTGATAAAGGGGTGATGATAAAAGGGGGATGTTTGTTTCTGCAGTTTATTATAAATTGCATCCCCCTCAATGGGGGGGGGGGGGGGGCGAGCTGGGTTATGTAATTATTATTATTACAAAGCTGAGCTCATGACTTCATCTCATGGATGGAGACAAAGTCCCAGGAGGAGAAGGGTGCAGTTACAGGGCACAGCTTCTGTGTGTGAACTTTTATTTACTGTTTATACACACACACACATCGTCGGAACGCTATCTCGGATTACATTTATGAATATGTGGACAGTTTTCATAAAATTAATTCTAAAGTTAGTGCTTTAACGCGCTTCACTGCTTCCTCTTACATTTGAAGTGCAAAAACCGATTATAGTTTGTAATAACAGAATTTAATTTTCCGAAGTTACATTCACTTAAAATATGACCTACCTTTTGTTTTTGTGACACCTGCATTTCAAAGAAAACCAAAATGTTACATTTATTCCATCACGACGTAAATTAGTGAAATTAATTTTTCGTCCGATTTAGATCGAATCGAAGGCCACTCAAACTTTGTCGGCCTTCGAATAGGTCGAAACTGAAAATGATACATTTAAAAACCGCAGTTTATAATACAGTGCTGTTTAAAAACGTTGAAGTAGTCTGTTCGTCCGAAAATGTTCACATTGCGTGGAACGTGAACTACCGGCATAATGGAGAAAACCAATGAAAATTAAATACTGTTAGGAGTAATACGGTCACCGCGCGCTCCGTTTGGTCACGTGATCAATTTGAATAATATCGAGTGCCTGTAGACCTTGAGCCGAAGTGCATAAAAGCAGGCCGGCTTCGCACGTGCCAACTCCCGTGTTACGGCCGGGACTGAACCCGAAATATGATCATCATCGTGTTGTGAACAGTGATTTCATGACTGCTCCATAACATGCGATTCATTCTGCCTTCCGTGCAGTTCTTTAATATTAAGTGTATAATGAATGAAGGTTGCCGTGGACATGATCATTGATGATAGTGGAGCGCAGGAGCCACAGAAGATCAACACGTGATCCGCACACATGATGTTCCAAAAAGTGCGCTGCTCTGCAGGACATTTTGCGTTCTGCGGGTCCGGGAAGGTTTCACTCACCGCATTAGCAGCGGAAGATGAATACCCTCACTCACCCACTCCACTCCACTCCACTCCACTCCACTCCACTCACTCACTCACTGGAGGCGGTACTTGCACCGATGGGCGCGCTGCTCGTTCCCGCAGCCGTGTGGGGCGCACAGCTCCGGTCAAAAGTCAGCGGCTTGTTTTATCTTTTATCATGTTAGGGTTAGGATTTATGATTTATACTAAATGTAGTGGTCAGAGCCCTCACCTTGCAATCAAGAGGAGTTCTTGCTGTAGTACCCTTAATTAAGGTACTTACCATGAGTTAATACAGTACAAATTACCCTGTCCCTGCTGTATAAATTGGTGAATCATTGTAAGTATGCTGTAAGTTGCTTTGTAAGCAAGGGTAAGAGGTATAAGGTGTATATAGTGTGACTTTATATGAAGTCCTTTTGTCCACTAGAGGATGATGTGGCTGCAGTGGACACTTGCTGTGATGGCTGGCTGTGTGCGTGGTTGTGCTCTCAGTCAGCCTGTAATTGACTCTTCAACAGGAAACTCAAGTCATATTAATTTCTCATTCATAATAGCTGTGCTAGAGTTCTAGGCAGCAGGTGGCATAGTGGTTAGAGCTGTTGCACTGTAATTTAAAGGGTCCAGTGTTGAATCCATTTATTGCTGTAGTACCCTCAACCACAACACCTAGCCTTCATTGAAATGCTAAAAAAATACCGTGGTGTAAAATGGAAATGGCTAAATTATTGTCAAGTTGCTGATCTAATATCATAAGCTGCCTTGAATGAAGAGCTCAGTTAAATTTACATTTATGACACTCTTCTTCAAGGAAACTTACAACATTACATTCAATTATTTACCCATTTCGGTAACTTTTATAGGCACACTTTAGGATAAGTACTTTACTCAAGGGTTCTGTAGTTGGAGAATGGGTTTGAACCTGCAGCCTTTGTGTTCAAAGACAGCAGCTCTAAACACACACACACACACACACATTTTCTGAACCGCTTGTCCCATAGGGGGTCGCAGGGAACCGGAGCCTACCCAACAACACAGGGCGTAAGGTGGGAGGGGACACACCCAGGACGGGACGCCAGTCCATTGCAAGGCACCCCAAGCGGGACTTGAACCCCAGACCCACTGGAGAGCAGGACCCAGTCCAACCCACTGCACCACTGCGCCCCCCCTGCAGCGCTAAACACTTAGTGCTTAATACTACCAGCTGTTTAGCAGCTGTAAAGAAAGGTTATCAAAAGGCTGTGACACTGACAGATGGACGGTTTCTCTGTTAGCAGCAATCCATAAATGCTTCATAAGCCCTGCACTGTTTAAACACAAGTCAGTGAAGACAGGTCCAACTTGGTCAGTTTTCACCACCGTGGTTTAATCCAGCCCGTTCCAGGGGTTACAGGAATTTGAAGGCAATTACTTTAAATATGAAGTTATTATTGTTCCTTTCAGATTAAATGAGCTGGTAACAAGGGCTTATTTCCATGGCAAAAGCAGACTGGCCCCGTTCACCTGGCCGCACTTATTGTGAGCGCGATGCCATGTGCCGTGATACACTCATGGCTTAGCAACGGGCCGCGGGCCCTTGGCACAGCATGTCTCTCGGGTCTTGGACTTGGGCGGGGGGCACCATTAGTGTCATGCCATGCTGGCACGGTTCCATTGCGGCACTCTGGCCCAGACTGTGCAATCGTAGGTGGTGATATGGGCTGTGAATCAATGCTGTTCAGTGACTAGAAGTCATTCCAGGAGGAGTGAGAGCAGGTTTTTTATAAAGCTCATTTCGGCCGGGCAGAGAAGGACTTGAGTGAAGATTCTGTCTCTGCTGAACCCACTGAAGATACCGTTTTTCTGAATGCAGAGCAACATGAGGAGATCTGGAAACCTCGGTGGCTGCTGAGTTGGTGTGTTGCTTTCACTGAACATCACCTTCAGCAGAATGGCCTTCACCATGTGCAGCTTTTCAGACTTACTGCTGTTGTACTGAAATCATTCAGATGTTGTGTTGAGCTTCCAGACTGAAGTTCATTCCATAGAAACATTACAAAATGAGATAAATTACTGTTATACGTATGAGCCAACAGGCAATACGTTGGAGCTAATTTCTGGTGTGTTCCAGTTGAATATACTCTAAATGTGGTCAAAGAGCATTGTGGACCTCAGACTGATGGTAGCAGAGTGACCTGTGAGCATCTGTTCAGATGCTGAGAGTGTATAGATGTTCACTCTACTGACTAGGTAGTGCTAGGGTTGAGAACATCACTGGCACTCTCAACACAGGGGACCCTTTTTCAGGTTCCACCTGTCCCAGGACAAACACACACGTGAAGTTCCTGCCAATCCTTCTTTGCACCTCACAAACATGAGATGTGAGTTTGGAAGAATCCTGAGATCGTTGCTAATCGATAACATTCATTTGGATGACCCCATTGTCCAAGGGCACTTCCAGTGATTTACCCATTAATACTTCAGTATGTTTGGTCTGTGCCTGCTCTCCAGTGGGTCTGGGGTTCAAGTCCCGCTTGGGGTGCCTTGCGATGGACTGGAGTCCCATCCTGGGTGCCTCCCCCCGCCCCAGCCTTACGCCCTGTGTTGCCAGGTTAGGCTCCGGTTGACCGGTTGACCGCGACCCACTGGGACCCCCCCCCCCCCACTTAGGAAAAGTGGTTTCAGACAATGTGTGTATGTGTGTGTGTGTGTGTGTGTGTGTGTGTGTGTGTGTGTATGTGTACTGCAGTATGTTCTGACTATATCAACTCATGGGCACTCAGCAGGGGCCTTCAGACCAGGAGGTGACAGCCCTAAGTGATACACTGTTTGCTGCCTCCTTATGAGCAAAACAATTCAATTGTCATTCAAATTAATACTCCAACAGAAGAAAACTCGTTAACCATAATTATAGATGTGCAATGAGGTCAAAAGCCCATCAAAGAGGCTTCGAAATTTAGCTGAGATATGACAGCACTTCTCTCCCCGTGCAGTCTGCGTGGAAGCTACTGGGAAGTTCTGGCATATCAATAATACGTGGGTGAACAAAGAGCTTTCAGCACTTGATGTCACACAGAGTAACATGCAGCTAGATCATAACCACTTGATGTGTGTGAATCATGTGAAAATATGACTGTTATTGTGTAGCGCTGTGGTGGACAGCAGTTGTCCTCACAGACCCCCAGGTTTGACAAACAGTCAAACAGTATAACAATGGTGACAAGGGAAGATGTCCCTGAATGTTTTTAGTTTTGCTCATAAAACTGAATAATAATTCTAATTATTGCAATTAATTATTTGTTAATTGTTGTTAGCCCTTAATTGTTCAATCATTGTTGATATATTTATTCTCTTTATGTGGCATCAACACTAGTGTGACTGGGAGAGTTTTCTAGAAATTTTGTGTGGCTCGAGATGAGTGAAAACCAGCAGCACACGCTGAGCTGATGCATTCGATTTAACAAGACAGGCTTTTGCAATGCACTGAGTCAAAATTCCAGTCAAAGCCGAATAATTAAGATGTGATCTGGAATGAAATCCAGGATGCCCTACAGCCTACGAGGACTAGACATGCCCACCTCTCCTTTCACTACTTCACGTATGACTTCAGAGTGTCAGTGAAGATCTAAAGGACCTGGGTTCATTTTAGGGTTTCGGCAGGCATCCAGCATGCCCTTCAGTCTTTGCCTGGGCTGCTGGGTAGCATGGTAGTTAGAGCTGTCATCTTCCACTAGAAGGAGCTGGGTTTGAATCCCACTCCCTGCTGTAGTACCCTTGATCAAGGTACTGATCAGCTCGTTAGTTGCTGAATGGCTTATTATAGAAACCGAACGTTGTAAGTCGCCTTGGAGAAAGGCATTAGTGGGAAGCGTGGAAGTCAACAGGACCATCCTGAATACATTTTTCAGGATCTGGGTGGATTTCAGTCATTTACTGTTGACCTGGTTCTGTCTCTCCCTTCAGCAGTTCCTTGGACATCGTGCCCTTGCTTTGTGTCTCAGATTTAGGGACCAGATTAATTTGAAACCCCCTCCTTCCTGTCATCAGCAGTTGACGGTGTGGATGGCGGGAATCCAGTCGGTCGAAGCAAGCAGCCTCTGGCAGCGAAATAAAGCCATCAAGCTGTGTGTTTATGATTTGTGATTGCTGGGCGGGTCACCGTGCTGATCTAATCTAGGCCAGAGAAATGCAAGTCGGAGAAACGGCAAACCTGAAGCGAACTGCTCCGTATTCATTAGAGCCCATCCCTCTAGCGATGCCAAGCTGCTGTAGTCTTTGAACTGCCGCGGAAAGATCTGAACATGCCGTTTCGTTCCAAGAGAACAAGCCCTCGTGCACAATGTCCTGGGAGGAAGGAGCTCAGGCGCACGGCACTTGATAGCGATTCAAGGAGGATTAGTGAGCACTTTGCCGTAAGATGGCTCCTTTTTTAAATGTTGTTTGAAGCGAGGTGTCATCCTGTTCGGTGCCCATCACGTGGTTTATTGTCCTCCTCCGTGGACATTGGATGTGTCGGAGGGCTGTCCGGTCACCTTATGAGGATCGCACATGATGTTGGTGAGGATGGAGGCCCCCAGACCCATGACATCGCGCTCACTGCTGTTTATACCCCACCTGGCGAGGCGCTCTTCAGACCTGCCGTGGTGCAGCAGGTGTGGACACAGCTTTCTCTCCCCTGTCTTGAACCCCCTCCCTCCCTCTGCAAGACAAATACCTGGAGGTGAGAACTCTCCGTGCATTCCTTCTCCCCAACATTCCCGCTTTATGTCAAAGTTGGCTCCTAGGCCCCCAGGGCCCACGAGGGGTAATTCTCAGGGCCTCTGCACAGGCTTGCTGAAGTATGCATTAAACCTGGGCTGGTCCCACTCCAAATTAAAAGAGAGAAAAAGAGTCTGAGGCTCCGGTCTGCAGGTGGTTCCATGCGCTTGGCCTCCTCCTAGATCTCAAGACCAAAAGCCAAGCTGAGGTCTTCAGAACACATACGGAACGGGATGCTGTGGGCTACGGGTGGGGTGGTGTTCAGAGCCACACAACACACAGGGACCATCTTGGTCAGGGTGTTTAGTACTAAATGCGCAAAGAGGAGTTCTTGATGAGGAGGAAGAGCTGAAGGCTTCTCAGCCGCTACATGGCCACTTCGTCTAAGCTGAGGACACATCTCCCACCCACACCTGAGTCCTACAGTTGAACATGCATGGACTCCTCTTATTAATCTAGCAACTGATGGAGACAGAAGTTCCTTACACCATCTTATTAACACGGTCACACTTCTTCCAAATCCACGTAAAAACCACTTCTTCCAAAATTTCCTGCTTCCTCTAAATCACATGGTCTGTTTCAACTGATCACCACCGTAGATTAAGGTGAATATAAACTACAACTGAAACACTGCATTCAATCCTAACCTTTAAAAATAAAATATAAGCATATAAATATGAAACTTGTTTAAACTGTGTCGTCAGCTTTAAGAATATTATACGCTTTTAACACTCCAGTACAACTCGGCTTTCTTTAATATAGCCTAATATGGAGTCATAACTAATAACACTCGGAACAGTTAAGGAATACTTGTGCCACAGCTGCAGCGATGAAGGGAAGTCATTGCACTGAAGTGCGGCACAGCCACGGCTCTGGGGTGTCCTGGCACGCGCATGCACACACACACACACACACACAGACACACACATACACACCTGTTCTCATCACTCAACACACACCCTGATTGAGACTGTCATCGCATCTGAGCAGCTTCCGTGTTTGCGGCCGAGCGCTGGTGATTGCGCATGTCACACTGCCAATTAATTATGCAGTTTACCTTGGCTGCCTGCTCACCTGGAAGCCGTCCACTGCTAATCAGAGCGAGAGTCACGCTACATTTGACAGCGGCTCCGCTCCATGTGTGGGTGGCTGTGAATCTGCCCCGTTTAAAGCTGAGATGTCCCATTAACGTGCCCCCCTGCTGCAGTCTGCTCACAACCGCCGTGTTTACACCGTGGACGAGGGAGTCCGAGGAGTCTGCTTGGGTGCTGCCTGCAGCCGTGGGGCATGCTGGGAGCAGGGCTGCCAAGTGCTCAGTCCCCGGTTCACCTGGTTTTACTCTTCCTGAGGGAAACCTGTTCCAGCTGAGGTGTTTTCCAGGAAAACAAGAAGTGTAAAAATCAATAAACTGCGCAGCAAAGGCAGAGGAGAGCAACATTTTGACGAAGTGCCTTAACCGCGTTCAGCTGAGCGAGGCGTTTGCTGACCGCGCATCAAAAACCGAGTCTGCTCTCGGGATTCTGTTCTCTTGCGATCAAAACACAACCGTGTGATCCTGCAAACACAATGGGATCGAAAAGGGATCGCTGCCCTTTGTTTGGTGCTGCAGATTAGCAGCTTCCTGAAGCTGAAGAGAAAAGTGTCTGCAGAGACTCTGTGGACTTCACAAAACAGATAGAAGGTGCCAAAGGTCTTACCGAAACACGCCCGTGGTCACTAGCCGCAATCTCTTAACACGGTCTAGAGACTGATTCGGTGTGGCACGGCTGGACTGGACAAACGCACAAGGGCCGCTGGTTACCCCGGTACACTTGTGCTGCTGTGGTTTTGTGAGCTATTAGATCATCGCACACTGATTCTAAGGCGCTGGTGCCCAATGTTGTGCTCCTACAAGGAGCTGAGAGATGTGCCGGGGAACCTGTAGGCGTTGTCATCACTGTACTCTCCCGCTCTAATGTGTTTTGATAGCGGATATCGATAACAAAGAGTGTTAACGTACGGGTGGAGTAAAAGAGGATGGGCGAGCCCTGTGTACACAAGTGTATCTAGTCAGTGACACATTCTGCTGTGGAGAGGAGTGTGTCCTCACAGCTGTCGGTGTGCCTCTGCGGTTTGCACCCGGGAGGTAACGGCGGTGCGCATGGCGTCGACGGCTCACCTGGGCGTCACCTGCCAGGTCAAGGAGAACCCGGGGGTGAGCGCACGGCCCCGGATGGATGCAAAACAGAACAGGTGGGCGGTTCCATCTTTGTAAATAGTGTAAGGAGCTGCTGATAGCAAGGTATGACTAGTGGAAAGGTGGTAGAGGTTTTTGTTCCGCAGCCAAAGGCTGTGAAGACGAGACATGCTGAACTATAATAGTTAATACAAGAAGTATTTTAAATCTTGTAGGAAATTTCATTAACTGCTTGAAATTACGGCAGGTGTTGTTGTAGTTAGAGCTCTTGCCTTGCAGTTTAAGGAGTCCCTGCTCCTGACCTTGTACCCTTGGCGCTTACCTTGAGCTGATAGAGTGAAAATTACCAGGCTGTATAAAAGGGTAAATGAGTGTAGGTAGTTTGGTATGCAAACCTCGTCACTGAAGTCGCTTTGGTGAAAAGTATATCTGAATGCAAAATTAAAGGGCCAAAGTTGGGGCTATGGCAGAGAACGGATGATGAGTTGTGAGGACCGCAACCCTTGGCCCTTTAATTTTAGCCATTTTTCTGGCTGTGACCGTTAGCGTTGTTAGAATCAGCAAGGAAATTCTTGTCAAAATCAGAGCCATCTCGGCACGACCTGATTTCTTACCAGGCAGCAGGATTAGCCGACTGCGCTCGCATCCCGTGTGGCCATGAATCACGCTGTTGTCCACAAGAGGATGGGGGGGTCTCATCACTGCAGTGGCTCCATAGCACCCCCTGGAGGAGCTGTAGCCTTGAAAGGCATGGGTAGTACAAGTGCTCCCGTCAACTAAGGTTCCTCAGAAAGTGAGCTAAACGTGACTAAAGCAAGTGGCAGTTTCTGTTGGCGAAAACTTACAGGGAAATGACTCAAAGGTCACCAAATAGGCATTCCGTGTCGGAGACGATGACTAAGGCTTTCAGTGAATCACTGAGTGGGCGCAATCGGGGCTGAAACCGGGGGCTATCACAGAGAACGGATGATGAGTTGTGAGGACTGCACTGCTGAGGTGGTTTCTGACACTTGCAGGAGATCAGGACGTGACCCCTTCCAGGGAAAGCGCACAGTGCAGCCAACGGAAGGTCGAACATCTCTATGAAGTAGCAACTCTGCTGCTCCTAATGAGCGAACGAGCGATTAAGAGCAAGGCAGTTTGTGTTGTCTTTGAATGAACCCAGGGGCAGCGTTCAGCTCAAATTTCAGCTCAGAAACACAATACAAGATAGTCAGTAAATCAATAAAAATAGGGAAAAACTGCCACGTTAGTTGCAACTGAGAAAAGCCCATATCAGAAGGCTGAGGATCCTGATAGGATCAGACTGCGGTCACATGGCTTTGCGCGAGGGTTCGAACTGCAGCGCTTAGAGCTGCACTTGGGATCTCATTAAAGGAATTCCTCCTGCAGTCAACAGGAAACTGGATGAAAACAGCAACCAGAACTGCAACTTTCACGTTATAAAACATTTATTCGGGGCAAATAGGATACGGAACACATCACTACTTGTGCATCTACACGATGGAGGCACTTATGGGAAGTGTCATCAAATATAGCTTCATCACAGCATATGATTACAATGATTCTGCTCTGCACAAAATAACCAGAGAATGTGTTATTTGACGAGCCTCCCAGCACATGAGTTTACCTCGATTACACAGTTTCACTCACACTATTTATGCGGAATTGAAAAGCTGTCTGTATGTTTCGTACGTCACATTTTCAGCATAATTTGTACACAAACAATCCACTGAATACCCAAGAGATTGTGAGGCACATCCCGTAATTTTCTCTTTTTTGACATCATTATGAATGAAGTCTGCTGCGGACTGTTGCTCGCTGGCTATGACCTAAGATGACCCCAGCAGTGACCTAAGGGAACCAAACACCTGTCTGTGACATTCAATCCTGAGTTGTTCTTTTACAGGGGAGCTAGGCTGAAAAAATCAAAATGCAATTCTGAACACTTAGCAACCTTAACAGTGACAAAAAAATATTATTTGCCATTATTTAGAAAAAGAGCAGCACCGTACCATTAGAAGCGGAGGTGCTCTGGTAGATCTGGATCAGAAGCAAGACCTAACACGGGCCATGATGGGACCACTGTTCTCCAGCACTGGCATGGAGCCTCTTGTATGAACTGACCCTCCCTGTCAGATTTGCACCATCGGAACAATACACATACAACGAATAACAGTTCTGTTAAAATGCTATTAGAATTCTACACCTCAATGCCGACCCATTCCTCATACAGTGCTGACTGCCAGTCACTGCCCGGGCCTGTTGTGGCACAACAAAGAGATGGTTTCCAGAGAGGTGGGCGCTTATGAAATATAGCAAACGGACATTTTATCAATGAACATTGAAATGTTTTTGCTGAGTGTCTCATTTGAAGTTGATTCCCCCAGCATTTATTTCCTTATTTCTGTTTTGAGAGAGGGGGGATGTGGTGGCGTGGTGGCATGGTGGCATGGCGGTTTGGCCTGTGCCTACTCTCTGGTGGGTCTGGGGTTTGAGTCCCGCTTGGGGTGCCCTGCGATGGACTGACGTCCCGTCTTGAGTGTGTCCCCTCTCCCTCTGGCCTTGTGTGCCGTGTTGCCGGGTTAGGCTCTTGTTTGCCGCGATCCTGCTTGGGACAAGCGGTTTCAGACAGTGTGTGTGTTTTGAGAGAGGAGATTATTTATATAGAGAAAGAAGTAAAATGACATCACGTGTGTCTGTCAGGTGTGTCCATCACTGAGGGACGTGATGTCCTGTGAATTACTGGCACCCTTTTCCCATATTCAGCGCTGCCTGGGGTCCTTCATAGAACTCAGAATGAACAGGCTGAGATGCAGTTATTGTTTGGCCATTGTCTGAGTACAACTTCTGAACTCAAAAGTACCGTGTTAGCGTGTGGGGAGAGTATGTTTGGGGCCAACGTAGACTCACTGCTGGAGGAGCTGGCATGAGCTCCGGAGTCATCTGGATGATTCAGTATCATTTGCGCCACTCACAAAACCAGACACAATAAAATGTTTAGCTACAAAAACATTTTGGGGCCTAACAAGTTCAATCTTGAGCTGCGCTGACCGCAGCGCTGTGCAGGAGTGCCGGTAACCATCCGACGGGCGACTCGTGCTGTCAAATGCTCAATCACTGCTTTGCTGTCTCATTACTCTAAGCTTCAGGCTGTGGAGCAGGAGGACATTAAAGAAGTCGTGTATCCTGTAATTAAAGGGCAGGATCTCAGGTGTGAGCGCAGCTCTATAAATGGCTCGCGGCTGACAGTGGCCTTTCATGTCGAACCCAGGCTGGCTTTTCCAGGGTGAAGTAGGATTTCTGTGCAAATCCGTCCACAGAGCACAGACAGGCCCTTAAGAAGCACATGTGTGTATTAATTGTTGCACCTGATCCACGTGTGTGAGTGTATGACCTCCCTTGTGCCCGCAGGTCCCTTGCAGTTGGCCACCAGTACTCGTCGCTGGGCACCCAGCCCATCCTCTGTGGCTCCATCCCCGGGCTGGTGCCGAAGCAGCTTCGCTTCTGCCGTAACTACGTGGAGATCATGCCCAGCGTGGCTGAGGGCGTCAAGCTTGGCATCCAAGAGTGCCAGCACCAGTTCCGTGGACGACGCTGGAACTGCACCACCGTCAATGACAACCTGGCCATCTTCGGACCCGTGCTGGATAAAGGTGAGTGCGTGGCCCTGTTGGAGCACTCAGCATCCATCTGTTTGCCGTAGAAAGAGCGAAACCAGACTGGCCAAAGATGTGTTTCAGGTGAATTGATGACTCTGATTTGTCCTGTGTGTGTGTGTGTGTGTGTGTGTGTGTGTGTGTGTGTGTGTGCGATTACCCTGTAGCAGCCTGGTGCCCCATTCAGAATGCAACCTGCCTCAAAACTTATGCCTCCAGGATAGACTCTGGACCACTGTAAGGCTGCACTGGACAAATGGCTATTGGAAATAAGTGGGTCAATGAGCACTTTTGTTGTAACTTTGTCTCCATGGAAACGATTGCGCACACTGAGGCCCTTTTTCTGTCCTGTTACCTTTCCGTCCATTGTGGTCCAGCAGCACCTCGTTTTACGTCTCTGAAGGACACAGACTTGCGATTTGGTAAACAGGCCAAGGTGGTCAATGTCGGAAACGGGTGTCAAAGCAAATTTGTCGCAGTGACTGTCTTGATTACTTTCCATCGTGGAAATCCTCAGCTGCTCTGAAATTATAGATGTGACGAACCCCCGCCGTCTGACTGGCAACAGTTTACAGTGACGGGGGGCCACCGAGAATCAGATTGAACGCCCGAGCAGCGAGATCCCTGACAGCTCTGTTTACCTTTTGCTTTTGACAACACAGATGTTTCTCCTGTTTCACCTCTGTGTTCTTCTTAAGACCGACTGCACATCTGAAGGTCTGTAATAATTTCCTGGCTGTCAGCTGCTGCTATGTTTGGCATGTGGTGATGCAACGTTTAACCCCTTGGTGCTTTCATAACGTGTCTGAACTCATTGGCTTTACACAGACATTTCAGTAAAATGTCACCATGACACGCGAGAGTACACATCATATCACAATAGCTTACCGTACAGTGGGGAAGCAAGTGATGTGCTATCTAGGTCTGGCCCTGGGTTCGAATCCCATTCCTGCTGTAGTACCCATAACCTTACCCTGAATTTAAACAGCAAAATTTACCCAGCTGTATAAATCACTATCAGTAATTTAGTGCACAAACCTGACGCTGTAAGTCACTTCGGAGAAAAGTGTGAGCTTACAAGGGTCAATAATATTGCAACCGTTGGTCATCCTGTTAATGATCCATTGTCTCCAGTGGTTCAGTGTTGCTGTAGAAGAGCGGCAAAATTTGAACCTTCATGTTCAGTAAATCTGGACCGATTCCCCAAATAACTCTCTCTGCCTTGTGTGTTCTGTCGTTACTAATGAAATTATTTAAAAAAAAAAAAAACAGGTCTAGCGGGATGAGACGACAGGAACAAATGTGAGTGTCCTTCCAGAAGCTTCTTTTTCAATTCTCACTGTGTCACGTTGTTGGAGAGAGCAAAATGCTGTTGCTGTAGCCATGAGAACTAAGCGATGAAGCTACACTTTGCTCCGCTCCCCGAACCATCAGAGGCTGTGACCTTCCTCGCTCGCTCCTGCAACCTGACACTGTGCTCCATGTCACCCTCAGGGCGGAGAATTGTGGACACCATGGCTGCACATGCAGGTAACACACCATTGCTGGGCCAAATCTTCACGCTATTGGTCATCAGGGCACTTGAGAAGAGCACAAGAGATACCAGTCCAGTTGCATTAGAGAACCAGTGATACCAGTCCAGTTGTATAATGGCAGCAGTGATACCCGTCAAGTTATAGTACCAGTGATACGTGTTCAGTTATAAAAAAGCACAAACCTGAAACTGACCTTTAACCCCACTGGTGTCCAGCCCTCCAACATACGAAAGTTTGGCAGTGAAATGCTAGCAGTTCCAGGGCGACACTGTACCACGGATGTGTTTACAGTCAGCTGCTGAAAGGGGGACCAGCTGTATCTGAGAGTCATGTCAGACGGAGGCAGGTTGATGGGAACCGTCTGTGTTTCACGCTCGGCCCTCTCTCACCCCTCTCCGGGGCGTCGCTGTTGCCCCCGAACGCTCGCCTTGCCACCTCCCTGCAGGGCACTCCGCCACGTGCACACGTTTGCCTCGGAGACACAAGGCTCGGGATGGGCCACTTGTGTGATCGCGAGGTGGAAGGTGGGAAGCCAAGCAAGTGCTGATCCTCTGGTCATGTGTGGTGCGACAAAAGCCAGCATGACTGAGGGCAACTTGGGGAGAGGAAGGCCACACTACAAAGTATTATGTAACTATTAATATACAATGACAGTTTCATCAGTTAGCTGCACCCTTTCATCCATCCTTTTTCTCTTGCACAAAATAAGCCATTTTATTGTTTTCTGATGTTGAATACACACACACACATTTTCAGAACCGCTTGTCCCATATGGGGTCGCAGGGAACCAGAGCCTACCCAGCAACACAGGGCGTAAGGCCGGAGGGGACACACCCCGGACGGGACGCCAGTCCGCCGCAAGGCACCCCAAGCGGGACTCGAACCCCCAACCCACTGGAGAGCAGGATCCAGTCCAACCCACTATGCCACTGCGCCCCCCTGATGTTGAATAATACATAATAAATATAATGGGCAGTTAAAAATCAAAGAAGTATGTTTTTCTTTAAATTCCGTTCTTTCATTTTTCCACTCATCATATGAAATTCTTTTCTTCGTGCAGTATTAATATATTACATATAATTATTCGCTTTATTCTTTCACTGGCTACAGCAATATTTTCATGTTTTTTAAAAATCACAAGTTTAAATATACTATTTTTAATGCCGTACTAAGCCGCCGCCATCCAACTCAGCCCTTTATTCACTGTCAATGATGCGAGTCATTCCGCAGTCGAATTTCTGCGCTTTTTGTCCTATTTAACAAATATTGTTTTAATATTTTTGCGCTTTGTTTCTTAAAGGGATTCTAAATCCCCGTTCAAATACATCAGTCAGAAAGTGGCATCCAGCTATGAGAAGTTTTGATAGCTGGAATGATGTATGTGCAAACAAGGCCGCGGGGGGATCTTTGTGCTCAGGAGGGAATTCCCTGCACGCGCGCACACACGCACACACGCACACACACACACACACACACACACACACACACACACACACACACACCTCATTTTTGGTGGATTCCAGAACTGTTCTTTTGAGAAGTGCAGCATAAAGGTACAAAAGGCTACATTAAACTCTGTCACAAGGATGTCTGAGAAGAAGATGCGTCTTGTTACACACACTAACCTGCACCTTTATGTGATGCAGACAGTGATGGTGTTGAGAAGAACACACACACATATACACACTGCTGGAGCTAATGGTCAGAAGCTGAGAAAGTTAAATGGAGCTTTTTTTAAAAACCAAAAATCACTTTATTCTCTTTTTGTCACTGTACCAGTGTTCACATCCTTCTCAAGCACACACACACACACACACACACACATTAGCTGAAGCCACTTGTCCCAAGTGGGGTCGCAGCAAGCCGGTGCCTAACCCGGCAACCCAGGGCGTGAGGAAACACACCCAGGATGGGACACTAGTCCGTCACAAGGCACCCCAAGCGGGACTTGAGCCCCAGACCCACCAGAGAGCAGGATCTGGCCAAACCTGCTGCGCCACCGCACCCCCTTCCTCTTCAAGCACTGAGCTCTAATTCTGCAATAGAACTGAGTGAAAATAAATTGACAACAATAAATGTTTGAAAAGTCCCAACATGAAAGACTATAAAACTATAAAGTAGAATTTGTAGTATTTAGTGAAGTACTTTGACTGTTGCCCTGCAGTAGTAAGGACTCGGATTCCAGTACCATGCCCTGAAGAACCCTTGGCCATTGTATTTATCTTGCGCTGATACAGTAAATATTACTTAGCTACATATAAAGGCAAATCATTATAACTATGTGAATGTTGTAAGTCTGATAAATAATTGTAGATGTTCTTTGAAAGTGGACAGGAATGGCTATTTTTGACGACCATCTGAAGCTGGAGAGTAGGTGACCGCAGGCGGTCTCATCCCGCCTGAGCGTTGACCACTCTACTGCTATGTTGGCACTCAGGTCTGGAGAGCAGCAGTGGGGGGAGTGGGGGGCAGATTCCAAGCCTGTCATCTACTGTGAAAAAAAGACTAATGTTTACTACGGTAGGAGGCGGGGCTGTTGGGGGGGGCGGAAGGGGAGGGGCAGTGGGGGGGCAATTGCTTTTAATAAACTCTTGAGCAATTGTTACAATGATGGAGAAGGCTGGAGCTCAAGTAGGCGAGTAATGATAGGGGTTCGCAGGCAGCCCCATTGTGGTGTAAATGGAAGCATCTCTCCCACCTGGGGCAGTAGAGTGCTGACCGGAGCAGGACCGGGGGCCGTGCCTCGGCTCTTTGGCCTGCAGCTTTAGTTAATCATTTTGATTGGATTAAGGTCATCGCGGCCTCTAACAATGTGAAAGGTCGCAGCGGACGGATTAAGGGCTTTGTCGCGGGCGATGAGTCTCGCCCCGCTCCTTTTCATGGGGCTCAGCAGCGCCACTTTCTCTTTTAATTTGCTTTGAGTGATGCTTGTACGCGTCTGCGCGCCGCCATTGTCCCGCCGTGTCTGTTTGTCTGCCTGGCCGGTGGATGTGCGACTGTTTCCTCAGGCACTGGTGATGGTGACCCGCAGAAGCTATGGGATCTCGGGGTGGAGGGAGAACCTGCAGAAGATGAGGAGGAAATGAGGGGGACTTTGGAAAGCGTTGCAGAGAGGAGGGAAAGGCGTGAGGATGGGTTCCTATAGCAACACAGCAGCGCTGCCGCATCAATCACTGCTGGACCAGCTGAGAGTTTCGTGCTGGTGCCTCAAACTGGTTTCGCAATGATTTTGTGTTCAACTGCTTCTGGCTGAGGCTTCAGTACGAAACAAGTGAAGAAGAGCGATTAGAGCAGTGGGGTGGGCAGCTTCCCCTGACGCCGCCCCACCCCTCGAGTCTCATTTTATATCGATAGAAGATCACGCCTAATTATGATGAAATGAATGCTTTTAAAGTACCATCACAAAGGAAGTTGTACCTGCGATATCATGCATGTATGACTCATATGATTAATGGCAACATGTATATATAGTATATACTGTATATTAATTTCTCAAAGGACCCAGGTTCCAATCTCCTCTCCTGCTGTAGTACCCTGGATCATGGTATTTACCCACAATCGATATAGGAAAATTTATCCTGCTGTATAAACGGGTAAATCAGTGTAAGTAACACTTGTTTGGAAAAAAGATGAATGAATAAATAATGTGAGCTGTGCGTCACACGCTATAGTGAGCTGAGCGTCATGTTAAATTGTTATAACTGGATATAACAGGCAGCAGTGGATTTATAGTTTCTGTTGGTGGACTTTGGGTCCTCGGGATCTCTTCCCTGTGTGGACCTTTCAGAGCTAGAGTCCTATGGGACTGGAGTACAGCTTGCTGGCTCCAGGTCCAACTGTGCGCTCCACTGCACGTACTGCCGTCAGCTTACCACACTTCCAGACTGTACTGCGGTGCCCTGTGGCTGCTGTGGAGGGACTGGAGCGAGAATCCCGAATAGGTCTGGCCAGCTGTGATCATGCTGTACAGAGCCAAGTTCAGTGAAACCTTGCGAACACACACAGAGACACACGCACACATACACACAGGGCTGCTCAGCCATGTCTTACCATCATATAAAAAGCCCTCAGGAGAGGCCTCTGACAGCTGACCTTCATGTGGGCTGAGCTGTGAACTGGAGCTACAGTGACATCAAAGTCCTGCAGATACAGTTTCAGGTTTGGGGCGAATCCCCAGCAGCACGTCGTGTCTCCTTGCAAAACATGCAGCTTCGTCTCTCTCCCTCAGTGGCTGTACCTGGAGCGCGGTGCAGGTGCTGTCTGTCATTCTGTCTTTCCTAGCTGATTGTTTAATTTACCCATCTTTGCAGAGAACTCTAAATCGCACCGGATCCTAATTTAACACGAGAGAATTGAATTATTTTTGCTATTTATGGTATAATGTGCTGCTGTCGAGGACACCTTTCTTTCATAATCGTCAGTATGACCTGTGAAAGAATGTGTACCACTTATTCTGTTTATTTGTGTTGTAAATTCATTAAGAGAAAATGAAAAATTAATTAGTAAAAATACAAGTTCATTATTTCTGTATGAATGACCCTTTGTAAAAGTATGTGTGTTTGATTTTTTTGCCATGGACTTTAATGCAATTATTTATTTAAGCGGTTTGTATGTATAAATATCTGAAACGCTGTCTACCAGGGGTAGGCCTATAAATAAATGCTTAATATGCTCCCAAGTGGTGATGCCCAACTAAACCAGGCCAGTAAAGGTCAGGCAATTCAGGTTATGACCTCTGACCTTTGGATGAGAAACTGTTACCATTTAGGATGTGATAGGAGGGCCCTCCTTTTCATAAAATGCATGTTTCTCCATGCTAGGGGGAGGCTAGCACACCGGTATATCATTAACTCTGCGAGAAAGAAAGAAGGGGTGCGGTAAATGGAGTTGATGGGGGACCTTAGCCCCCTCCCTGCTGGGCCCTGCTTGGAGCACAATATCTCCGCAACCATGAGATTAAGCCGGAGAGAAAGCGCTTTTCACCATTCACACGCCCTTTAGATTGTTTTATTAAACCGTCTGAATAGGGATTTCCCAGTCTGCCGACAAGCGGGGTCCAGCCAATGCATAGTTTTCTGTTGCTATGACTTAACTTGGTCCTCACTAATCACTGGCGAGGGCAAATTTCATATAAAATATCTGGAGCCATTGTGGGCCTAACGTGGCGTGACAGTGGCAGCACAATGGGGGATTCAGGCCCCCAGCAGGTAATGTGGACGAGTCGCCGCGCTGTGGTCCGGCTAAGTGCGCTGTGGGGAGGGGGCGTCCCCTGCGATCCGCGGTTCAGGCCCGCCGGCGCATTCCTTTCTCAGGTAGGCCCGATCCCTCCCCTAGGTGTCGGGATGTATTTCTCCACCCCCCGCACCAACCTCTCCTCTCCTCTCCTCTCCTCTCCCTATAACTCAGCTAATCTTCTTTTCCTTTCTTTCCGTCGCCTTCCTCCCCCTTTGGCATCCTCGTCTTTGCCGTGTCATTGTCAGCCCACGAAGGAGGTCTGACCCGAACTTTATTGGCTTCCTGATAATAAAAAAGTGGGCGACTCCATGGTTTCAAATTGAACCTGAATGGTGGGCTTTTCACGGCCCACTATTCACACCTCCGGGCACCTCGCAGCTCCGTGCCGAAAGGCTCAGAAAGCCCTTTTCGCTCTAGCACATCCGTGAATTATGAGGGATACGGGATTAGCGCCCCCGTTTAGCAGGTTGGGGGCCAGGACGGCCACACTGCCCCCGTAATTAATTTTTAATTATCTCGGTGACCGCTCCCAGTCAAGTCTTACGCCCCAGGAGGGACATGCATGGGGAGTTCTGCTGTTTTTTGCTTGAGGGAACAGCAGTAAAAATGACATTAGTGTCGCTGGGGAGACACCGCGGCTTCAGAGAGCGGAGAGTGACGCAGGGTGTATGGGCTTGCATTGGCCGGGACTTCCTGCGCACCATCAGGCCCCGTGGCCCTGCCTCGCACACCAGTCAAAACCTGTAGTTGTGCCGCAGCGTAGGAGCTCCCATTGAAGCCGTGAGCAAGACTGTACAAGATCCTGAGGTCTTGTCTCGAGGAGACGCTGCTTTGAACGCCTCCTTGAGGAGACGTGACGCGGGGGCTCGCGGGGTTCGGAGCTTATGCCTTTCGCAAACCGATGCCTTTATTGTGTGCCTTGCTCATTCCTTTGCCATTTTACATCGAGACTTTTACTCCTGCAATACTGGATGCGTCGAGCGCGTTGCGTAAAAACCAGCGAGGAATCGTCGAGTGCCAGACCTGTTTTTGTTGGCTGCGTGTCTCCTACACACGTATGTCGGTGGGACGGCCCGGCCTTTCAGTGCTTTGAAAGGCACTTAATTAGGGCCCTGTCAGCTGTGTTTTCCCGTCACGCCGTGGCTCTTCCAGCTCCTCTGTGACTCAGCCGCCGGCCATGCCCCCACGGGCTGTGCCCCACTGCCCCACCCTGCCCCACCACACTCCTGCACCTTCCGTTGCATCACTTTTGAGTCGTAACTTTTGCTCTTCCTGCAAAGACTTCCGTTTGTACCAGTACGACATTACATTTAGTAAAATGTGCGTCATACGCCAAAGCAGGAGTGACACTGAAACTTTCTTGCACCGTTTACATTTATTCATTTAGCTGATGCTTTTTTCCAAAGCGACTTTTAACGTAATTTTTTACCCATTTATGCAACTGGATGATTTTACTGGAGCAATGTTAGGGTAAGTACTTTGTTCAAGGGTACTACACCTGGAGGGGGGATTTTAACCTGTGGTCCAAATGCAGCAGCTCTTACCACTACACTACCAGCTGTCCCAAGCACACATGCATAATAACCACTATAATAGAAGACATCCGGCAAAATGGAATGAAGCAGCGAAAGCAGTAAAAAAGAATAATTCATCTGCACAGGTACAGACCCAAAATATAGAATCAGATTTTTGGTGGTTTTGTAACATGGCTAAAAATATGCACAGTGAGTAACAGTTATATTATGATGCTTTAGAGGACAAGATGAGAAGAGCAATGCTTTTTAGAGGTGCTGTTTCATGAAAATCAGAGGATTGTCCCTGTTGTGTCCGCAGCCACCCGAGAGTCGGCCTTTGTGCACGCCATCGCATCGGCTGGTGTCGCCTTTGCTGTGACACGCTCCTGTGCTGAGGGCTCTGCCACGATCTGCGGCTGCGACACGCGGCACAAAGGCCCCCCCGGCGATGGATGGAAGTGGGGCGGCTGCAGCGAAGACGTCGAGTTCGGCAGCATGGTGTCCCGTGAGTTTGCTGATGCTCGGGAGAACCGCCCTGATGCTCGGTCTGCCATGAACCGCCACAACAACGAGGCCGGCCGCACGGTAAGCCCTGCCCCAATATGTCACATAGACAGAGGTGCTTTTGCTGTACGAGCAACATCACTTTCCACAGCGCCTTCATTATTTTATTTATAAAGCGCACTATTCAGCGAATGCCTGCCTTGTGATGGAGTGGCATCTCTCCTGAGTGAATAGCATCAACTAAATAAATAAATGTAAATCACAACTTGAGATAGTTTCGTTTGGCAGATCCTATTCAGTTAATGTTACATATTACCTACTGAAGCAAGCTTTCAGAACCATAAAGTAGGATATTAAGGTAGTCACCCAAATTAGCCATCTGATAGTGAAAAAGCATAAAAACTAATAAAAACTGACCATAGGCTCATCAGTCATTGATATGAGTTCACTGGCAATCAGTAGGCATGATGGTTGTATACTTATAAAGCAATAGTTTATCGATTATCTAAAGTAAGAATTTGCTTGTGTGCATCATTAGGAGCATATATCATTGCTAGTGGCAATGCTGGTGTGAGATACTCGACTCAGATTTGGGTTGGGACACAGTATTGACAGCATATTGCAGGAAGATATACATGTTTCAGGGCGTAAAAGCAAGGCCCTGAAATACAGTGGTGAGAACAAGAAATATGCTATTTTTGAAGGGGGAAATGTGTATTTATTTCTAAAATTACGTGAACCTCTTGTTCCCAAAAGTATTTCTGCCTACATGCTCACAGAGTCACGATTTCTGTATAGAACCATGAAAAGTGAGGGCCAAGGAAAATGGGGATTATGGACACAGGCTGCTCCAGCTGTGCCTTTGAAAAAAGTGCTGAAGTTCACTTTCTTTTGTGAAATATTGAGGTATTTTAATGGATAAGACTTTTAAATTATTGTGGACATCTGGTACAGCTGAGCAGGAAATAATGAGATAATCCCACGACAGACGCAAGTCACCATATTGGAAGGGTGTCAGCTTTCTGCAGAAGGTATTTGGAATGAATTCGGTTTAAATTTCATCAGAATTTCACACTTTTTTGTGGTCGCCTACCTGTTGTCCCTCTAGTCCATCAATGACCACATGCATCTGAAATGCAAGTGCCACGGCCTTTCGGGGAGCTGCGAGGTGAAGACCTGCTGGTGGTCCCAGCCTGACTTCCGAGTGATCGGGGATTACCTGAAAGACAAGTATGACAGCGCCTCTGAGATGGTGGTGGAGAAGCATCGTGAGTCCCGCGGCTGGGTCGAGACCCTGCGGCCCAGGTACGCCTACTTCAAGCCGCCGACCGAGCGTGACCTCGTCTACTACGAAAGCTCACCCAACTTCTGTGAGCCCAACTCAGACACGGGCTCCTTCGGCACTCGTGACCGCATCTGCAACCTGACCTCACACGGCATAGATGGCTGCGACCTGTTGTGCTGTGGTCGGGGCCACAACACACGCACTGAGAGGCGCAAGGAGAAGTGCCACTGCATCTTCCACTGGTGCTGCTACGTCAGCTGTCAGGAGTGTGTGCGGATCTATGATGTCCACACCTGCAAGTAGAGGTGCCCTCGGTCCTGTGGCAGACGCAGCCGTTTCACTGATAGAGAGCGGGCTGGGGGACATCGGGGAGGGACTCGGTAAACATGGCCTCTGCAGGCTAGGGATGGGGCTCGTCTGGAGGGATGAAGAGAAATTAGTTTCTTATTTGTGCCTTGTTCACGCACACGCAAACAAACGAAACACAAACTGCTGGCCGTCGTGGCATTTTCAATGTAGTTGACGGCCGTTCATCATGCACAAGGCACCCGGTGGGGTGCTGGTGGGTCAACCTCTGTCCTGGGGGCTCCGCATTGTTAGCCCTTGACGACCTGCGGGTATCTTGCCTCTGTGGAGCGCCGACTACGGCTCAAGACCACACCGTGGGCATTGTGGAAACCACTCAATCTAAGTCGAGACTCTTTTAGTCGAGGAGAGCTTTTTTCCTTTTGTAACTGGGGCGATGTTGTGTGAATGAGACTGCAGGACAAGGGTCTCAAGAGAGTCTCTTTTAAAAAGAGGAGTGTTCTGTGACACGTGGCATCATGAATTCCCCCGGTGAAACCTGTGAAAGGTCTCTCTACATCATGGTCAGCAGCGAGAGGGGCCCTCCAGTCCCCCAGTTAATGAAATCTTTGAGGTTGCCTCCATCCTCTGCATGTTTCCGAGATGTACCTGCTACTTTTGGTCCCCAAGAGCTCATTGTCTCCATCTCAGTTGACTTGAATAATGGCATGTCATCCGGTATGTTTTGTCTGATTTTCTTTTGCAGCATTTTTTCTCTAGTTCAAAAGCACATGTATTTCCTTTACATTTTCAGTAAATGAGTGTTATCCAGTATTGTGATTTGAATGGATGTTTTGCGTTTATTAAATATAGTGTTAACCAGCTACTAACATTTAGGTAAGAATGCACTTGCACCTGTGTGAATGTATTGTGACGATTTTATTTTGTTGTTTTTCACTCTTTAACGTTCTCACCCTTGTCCCGGCCTGCTCAGCACGGGCACGTCTGCTTCTCCCGGTCCTTCGTCTGCAAACTTAGAACGATTCCCCAGAACCCTTGAGTTAAATCAGCCAGTTCAGTTCAGAGTTAAATCAGCCAGGCTCTGTGTCATTTGTGGTGCTGGAAAATATTGCAGCTTCACGTAGATCTTTGTGCGGCTCTTCCGGTGTCCTTTGCATGGCATGCGTGCGTGATGATGGAACTGGAATAGTAAGTCAGAATGCACGGATCTCTTTGCTGGAAAGGGTGTGAGAGCAACAAGCAACAGGCATCACCGGGCTCAGATGGGCCCTGTCCCCTGCTCAGTGGTGGCCCCAACAAAGCAGCATCCTCCTCAGAGTGGATCAGTATTTGGTTTTCTTCGGACACAGAAGGCTCTGTTGAAACAGCGAAAGGGAATTCCAATAAGGCCGCCCGCGTTTGGAGCCTCAGTCTTCCTGCACGCATACACCGCTTTTCGGCGTTCTCGTCTCTAAAAATGTGACAAACTAACAAAAATCATTGTTGAAGTCTTGCAGTATTTTCCAGAAACCCTGTCCTCATCCCTGACAGTTTGGGCCGACACCATTGTAGCTTGGAACTAGTAGAAACGACACAAGGCCCGTTCCTGTATTTGGCTCTCCACGCGCCTGGCCAGACATGCAGGCAATACCTTGGTCTGGTCCTACGCGGACCTTCCCCACGGAGGGGTGTGTCTGATAACTGCTGCATCCACCCACTTCTTCATTTGCTGCTACTCAACCATAGCTACACACTGTTGAACATTTTATATGTATTCTCTTCTTTCTATGAAAGACACTGTGTAGACATAGTTTTGAGAAAAAAAGAAAGATGTGAAGTTTTGTACTATTGTCATTTTTCATTTTTAACATGTTTGTGATAAACGTATAGAGCTAATTTAAATGTTTTGCCTGTCTGTGATATCTTGGATGGTTGGGGAAGCACAGAAAATAATCCTGGGACATTTCATATCCTACAAACTGCTGTCTCTTTCAGTTGTAAAATCAGTGGAATTTCTCCTACCGTTTTTTTCTTTACTTCCTTTCAGATTCCTTTTTTCATACAAATACACACTGGCAAATTGTGTTTCAGAGCTACATGGAAGCGATCTGTGATGCTTTTCTGTATAGGACACTGGTTTTTTGCTTCCGGTGAATTAAATTTATTGGAAAAAAAATGAAAATTAAAGTTTTTTCTTGAAGAAGTAGGTGTGTTTATTCTAAGAGCTGACTGGTATCGTGTGAAATGGTGCAAGCTTTTTGATTGCAAATTGAAACATGTCTCACAGACCCTTCGTGGCCTTTGAGGAAATACTTGTTCATAAATATCGGTTTATTACTAGAAGTCTGCAGTTGTTTTCCATTGCAGGCCGTTCAAAGCACAGCAGAGGTCACGGTCAAAGGTCGGATCACATGCTGTCCGTAGCTGCCGCCGTGCCTCATCCATACACTACTGAGCGTAATGCTCTGCAGGAGGCACCACATCATCCTTCTCTGTTTCATTGCACCCCTTTTCTTTGTCTGTCTGTTTACTTTGGGAAAACTTTTTTCATTTTATTTTAGTCTAAAGTCTCAAGATCCAAAGTTTTGTATAAACTTTTTATGGCTTTTTTATTTCTAAAGTCTGATGTTTTTTATGATTATTTATTTTACAAGAAATGTATATATTAGTAAGTGAAAGTATATATTTTACAGAAACAATAATGTCAGAACAGTGTTTTTTTTACTCTGTAACACTGTAACAGTTTTTACCTCAATGTGTTTTTCACTGACCGTATGCAGTCCGTGCTGTGTGTTCCACTATCTGTACTAGGATGATAGCTGTTAACTTTACAATAAAAAATAAACAAAACAAAAAACGTTCTTTACGAAAAGTTATTTCTAAGCAGTATTATCCAAATGCATAAATTTGTCCAAGGAAATTTACAATGTTAGATTTACACAACAAGCAACTTATAACACTTAAATAGCCCAAACAACTCAGTTACCTGTTTATACAACTGCACACACACACATTGACTGAAACTGCTTGTCCCAAGCGGCGTCACGGTGAACCGGAGCCTAACCCGGCAACACAGGACGCAAGGCCGGAGGGGGAGGGGACAATCTTTGGGAATCAAACCTACAATCTTTGGGTCCCAAAAGTAGTAGGCCTATCCACTGCTCTACCAGCCACTCCTTTTACTTACAGCTTTGTGCGCATATCTAAGTAATATGAGCATAGAAATGAACATAGCAAGGGGGCAGCTGGTAGTGTAGTGACTAGAGCTGATGATTTTCAACCCAAAGGTTATGGGTTCCAATCACACTTCGAGCTGCAGTACCCTTGAGCAAGGTACTTACTCTAAGATTCTCCAGTAAAGTGACCCTATAAGTGGATACATAATTGCAAGTTGCTTAACATTGTAAGTTGCTTTGGAGAAAAGCATCAGCTAAATGTAAATGGTACTACATATAAATGTTATTGGTGACACTTTAATAAATACAGTACTTCAGGATATACACTGTGTTATTCATAATGATGATCACAATGTGTCCATTAATTCAATGGTGTAGGTTGTAAAAGAATGGCGCATTCATCATCCCTCCGTGGGGAGCGAAAGTGCAGGATCTGACTCCTGCAGCACTCATTAGAGCAGCGATGAGTCGGCTCAGCTGACTGACTGTGGGGCTGTTTACACACGCGCAGGTTGAGGTGAAATCATCCTGAACTGATGATGCCATTCAAACCCAGGAGGAAAAACTGCCCCTCCCAGCGGGTGTAACAGAGGCCTCCACCTGCCGCCGACCTCCCGTCGTTCTCCCTTTGTCTACCACGGTCTCCTTGCTTGAAAAGATGTTTTCTTTGGGCAGAGCTGATGGCTGTCATACTGGTAAGGAATGTAAGATCTATATAAATTAAATAATTAATAGCAAACTTGACAGTGACGACGGAATTCAGAACAGGATTCTCAAATTCTTGTCAATGGATGTACGTACACGAATGTGCAAAAGCTGGATTTAATCAATAGCTAGGTAAAGGCCGTACAGGTAGTAACTGTCAACTTTAACAGAATAAATAATACAGTATTTGAAAAAAAAATCCTAAATAAATAATTTAGGAATGTTCTATGTGCATTAATTTATTTAGCAGACACTCTTCTTCAAAGCAGCTTCCAGTGAACTCTATGTAGTGTTACAAGCCCACGCACCTTATTCACCAAGGTGACTTACACTGCTAGATACACTACTTACAATGGGTCACTCATCTATACATCAGCTGAACACACACTCTCACTGTGGGTGAACATGAACAGCATCTGTGTGGAACTGTGGGAGGAAACCCATGCAGACATGGGGAGAACATGCAAACTCCACATAGACTGAGCAGAGTTGACCCCACGTCCTCTCGTACCACCCAAGCACTGGCAGACAGCAGCCCTACTCGCTGTGCCATTGTTCCACTATGCCATGGTGCTGCCCACCCATCTATCTATCTATCTATCTATCTATCTATCTATCTATCTATCTATCTATCTATCTAAGCTCAGAATTTGTGCTTCCAGTGAGAACCCCCTTCATTAATTATCTGTCTTATTGAACCTTTTTAACTTGCTTGATTTGATGAACCTCCAACCGGAAGGTGACATAAAACCCAAATAAAATACATCACCCTCCTCTCTTTTGCTGCTGCTCAGGGTTCAAATATTCATGTTAAATTGGTGGTGTTTGAAGGAGAGTTTCTTAACCTCCCTCAATCAATTTGCCTTTACTGAGTGTGAAAACTGACTATAAGAAACAAGGACGCAATCCGATATGAGGCACATAAAAAGTGACGTTGAAAAAAACAGTGATGTATAATGAGCAATGTCTGTGTGCTGTAATGTATTTTTATGGCCAGCTATCTGGGCAGAATAATCCCGCAAGTTTGTTGAGGGGCTACGAGTGGATGGTGTTAAAATGCCTTAGGGCTCCAGCTGTGCCCAGTGTCACATGCTCACACCCGGGGGCAAATAGCTGCCAAAGGAGACACTGCAGTATGGTGGAGGGTAGGGCGTTAATGGTGCACATTGAGATCATCCTGGTTGTAAAGTGCAAACTCGTAAAAACAGCAATAAATCCTCGCCCAGTTTTTTAATTAATATAGTTATCCAGTTTTCATTTGTTCATTTTCAATTTAGTTAACATTTCTCAGTTGAGGTTATTTGCATCTGGCATATTTGCAACATTAGATTAAAATCTCCAAAAAGCCTTTTCAAAACAATGGTTAGCTATGTATTTGAGCATAAAGGTTTTTTAATCAATATTTCTAAAAAGCTGCTGGAAAATTCTACATATACTTTTTACAGATTGCATATACCTTCATAAAATTACAGCACCTTACAACAAGCAATGACTAACGGTTTGTTTTTTGGATAATTAATTAACATTTTTCAAATTATTTATTGCAGTATGGATTGTTATTCTTTAATATTTGGACAGCAAGTCATGCAGTGGTCAAGGCTGTCACCTTGTCAACCAAAGGACCCAGGTCTCCCTCCTGCTGTAGTACTCTTGACCAAGGTAGTTACTTTGTGCTACAACAATAAGAATACCAAGCTTTATAAATGGATAAAGCAGCGTAATGCTGACTGCTTAATATCTTGGACACAGGTGTCCAGTAAATATAGATTTATAATGTTGTAAAGCTTTTAAAATGAAGATATGACGGTTTTTGACTTGTCTCTCAAACGCTCTGCCATGAACACAGCAGCTCTGGCATTTCTCCAGTTCCCACTTGGGATTACTACGTCTTTACTGTGGCACACTGCTCAGTTTGGCTGCTGACGGGACAACCAGAAAAGCCTCTGGAGAGAAAATGCAAAGATTAAAAGAGAAGAAGTGGAGGTATCTCTGCAAAAGTGGAAAAGGGTTTGAAAGAATGTCTGCTGGATGGACAATGTTGCCTTGTCACAGCACACTCCAGTCTCCCAGGATCTCTGACAAAAATTTTTAATAACAATTTGCTTCTTCTCAGAACCCAATGAGCCATCTGAGCTCTTTAAGGGACAATAACAGCGCATCATTTGAGTGTCTCCAGGGGGTCGCTGTATCAATAGAACCTGGACCTGGCCTGGACCTGCCATATTCATTTATCCCTCCATAAGAGGCATGGACCCCACACCCAAGTACAGTACAGCATTTTCAGAAAAATCCCGATACAGGAACTCTTTAGCAAGCAGTTCCCAAAATCATATCATGACTCTGCAGCCATTTATGGGCTTGATTTGTTGAGCGTCACTCAGTATCGATTTCATGCTGGTTGGAGTTCTGAGTCAAAGAGGTGGCCACTCGGTTATATATTTACTGTGTTAAGCTACTTACCCCTTTATTCAGCAGAGCAATATTCACTATATCAGGTTAAGTGAAATACCAACTGTCAATCCGAGTTAGGTCCTTCTACTAGAAGGTTGCATCTCTAACCACTACAAACTTGCTGTCCCATATTTACAGTGTAGTATCTCCCTGTTACCACCGCGACCCTAGAAGGACAAACGGGAAAGAAAATGGATGGATGGATACTTATATGTTGTTAAATCAGGTTTGAGAAAGTGCTCATGCAGTGAAGTTATGATACACTATGAAATTTGGAAAGAACTGTAGCTGCTTTATGTATCAGGATGTGTGAGTTGGGGAAGGAAAGCCGTGTGCTCTGGGTGTGAATAGGTGGTGCCCCCCCCTCCAGAATACTGAGCCTCTTTTCCCACAGAATAACACCATGGAGCGGTTTCAAGATTGCGGCAGCAGGGGCTCTGCACTGATCTGGTCCCCAGCTCAAGGAAATGGCCCCCTTCCCCAGAGCCATAGAGAGCCGATAAGGAGGAGTGCCGTCAGTGTGAGAGCGCCTTGTTAGCAGGTACATGCCAGAGGACGCAGCCTGCCCCAGGTAAGGAGGTGGCCTCTGCTCCGTGAGAACTTTGACACGGCCCATCCCTGGCTGCCGTCCCTCAATAACCATATAAATGGAAGACAATGGGCCCAATGGCAATCGATCCCCTCCACCTCCCTTTGTGTCCTACATTTGCCGCCGGTGGACGAGGACAGGGCCAACGGGGCTCCACAAAGAAAAGGCTTCATGCATTTCAATAAAACGGCTGCGACCGGGGGGGCGGCACAGCCTGCCAGCAATGGCCCGGCTGTGCGCATCCTCTAGCAGCTCACCACAACAAAAACGGCAGAAAAGTCACACTGCCGTCCGAACTGCGAGTGCCTTCTATGAGTCTTTTGAAGTCCCGGGGACAGTAAAACCATTAGCGGTGATTCACTCGGCAATTGGCGCTCGGTTCCCTATAGTGCAGAAAGAGATGGCACTGTGGGACTGTGTGTGCTCCAAATCAGTATGGTCCACTGAGAACAGGGCATTATTCGATGAGTCAACAGCGTAACCCTTGTCAAAATAGTATTTAAAAAAATACTTAAATGATTTTGGTGGCCATACTCTATGTACAACATTCAGTATGCAGGGTCCACAAAGCAATGCTCTTTGAGCCCGAAATACCTGACCTCAACAAAGCTGCCCAACAACACTGCCCAACAAAGACCTAGAAAGTTCTCACAGCCTGAAGAAAGATCACACAGCCGACTATTTCTGGGGGTATCTAAATCTCTTTTGATGCACCTTAAAAGCCATCCTGCCTTGGAAAGTTTTAGGCCTTTGTAGATGAGATCCAACCCTGGATTATGGGCTTCTAACATGAGGTCTAATACCACCAGCTACGCCGTGTTTACCTGCAAAAGCCACATGTAAGATCTGTGCTGCAGCTGAAGTGTGCAGCAAAGATGGGGGGGGTGCAGAACTGGACCCCCAGATAGGCTGCAGAATGAGTTGCAACAAGGAAAAGAGGAGAAGGTGAGAAGAAGGTGATTGCCACAGGGGGTAGAAACTGCAGAGAAAACAAGCCAGGCAATAAGAAGGTGGCTTGTAGACAAGTCGTATGTGGCAACAGCTATACGGACACATGGCTTGGTGAAGAGAGAAGCTGCATTGCCAATGCTGCCCTCAGATGGGCAGAAGACACCTGATGGAGCAGGAACACCACGGCACTTTGTCCCCTTCAGAGTGGTGGCACAAGCGTACTGAGTTAAGATTAATAGCTACAGCAACAAAACGTGAAAGAGGCTCTGTGTTGCACAAAGTGGTCAGTTTCTCTCCATTCAGACCCCTCATTCATCACCCTTCAGCAGCAGCATAACTCATGATGACCCGAAGGGCCTCATGGTTCCTTACAACAGGGAGCAGAAGGTACAAGAAGGGGAATGGCACTCCTGATCCTGCCCAACCTGAGCAGTGCCCTAAGCGGCCTCCCAGACCACCCACAGGAGGGTGCTGGTCCTGTCACCATGCTGGACAGAGGAGCAAGTCAGGAACTCTGTGAGATCCATGACAGGAGCACTATGAGATCTACCACAAGAGCACTATTGGATGTACCCCAATAACACTATGGGATCTATCTCAGGAGCAATGTAGGACCTACCACTGGAGCACTACAAGCTCAGATGTTCCATCACAGGGGTTTGACTGAGAACCTGAGCATGCTTAGCATGCTGCAGTATCGGCTTGGTCGCGTCGCAGTACATGATCTGAACCAACTGAAATCGACACGGAGAAGGAACGGCGGGCATTGAATCATAGCTGCAGTTCCAGGGGCCCGGGGTTTGACACAGACAGGGCCTCTCCGTGGCAGGTGTGGGTGGTGGGCTTGGCAGAGACGAGGCTCGGCCTGGGAAGGTGCAGCGGCCCTCGGAGGCACCACCACTGTGTTTGAAGTGCTTGTTTATATTGTTGGTGAGAACAAAGGGCCTATGACATGTCTGTTGATCCAAGCGGGCTTTAATTCCAGGGCTGGGAGGTGGGCCACCACCACCTCTATCACCATTGCCGCTGCCACTGTCCTACAAGTGAGGTAGAGGAGAGGCTCATCTGTGTGTGCATGTCTGTGTTGGGGGGCTGCGGTGGGTGGGGGAGGGGCAGTGCCGTCCCCTCAGGGCGGCCGCTGACGCAGCGGTGCCAGGACTTAAGTAATAGGAGCGGAGAGCAGACTGCAGTGATCGCAGTGCAAAGGCATGCTTTTAAAGTGACAGGGTTGCGAGTTGCTCCCAGCACCACATCAATGGGGGCAGGAGGGAAAAAACACAGATGGCAGAACTGAGAGAAGAGAGGCAGCACTGCCTTTGTGTGGGACGCGACCCGCAAGGCTGAGATCATACCTGTGGGCTGTGTAGCACACAGACAAACGTCATGTGGAACACACTTTGACACAGAGCCTTTGAGTGCGGCACGCTCTCTGTGTGTGTGTGTGTGTGTGTGTGTGTGTGTGTGTGTGTGTGTGTGTGTGTGTGTGTGTGTGTGTGTGTGTGTGTGTGTGTGTGTGTGTGTGTGTGTGTGTGGGGTGCAGCTGGTAGCGGAGTGTTTTGAGCTGATGGCTTGAGTACTGCCTTTGAACCTGAAGGTTGCTGGTTCAAATCCCATCTCCAGCTGCAGTATCCTTGAGCAAGGTGCTTATTCTCAGTTGCTCCTGGAAAATTACCCAACTGTATAAATGGGTAAATAACTGTACCTGCAAGTTGCTTTGGAGAAAATAACTGGCTGCATTAATAAATGTGAGTTTCAACAGTAACAAACTAATAAGTGAGTGATGTGTGCAAACTCAACTCACTCTGCTAAATGATAGGTGATAATATCCCAGCTGCCCACAAAACGTCTCAGTTCTCAACCACCTGTCTGTTCCAACTCACTGCTACTGAAGCTGTTTATACATGCGGTCGCCGTGCATGGTCATTCTGGTCACTGGGGTGGTGAGCAGGGCGGCACTTTCTGTGGGTGGAGTCCAAGCTAGTGCTATGTGTCGTCATCTAATGTGCACAGCGCTCTCTAATGGTGCTTCACGGGCAGCGACGGCACACGGTTGTGGGACAACAAAGCCGAGACGCAGTAAACTGTCCACAATATCAGTCTCGTTAGACCTTGTAGAATACGAGGGCCGGGGAGTCACAGTCCCGTAATCCTTGTAGTAAGGTTAGGGGTCACTGATTGGTGTCGGTGCGGCTCCCTGGACCGCCCCCACTAGCCGTGGTACTATGAGCACAGAGGATGAAACACAGTTTGCTGTCGACCCAATTAGGAGCACAATGGTGCGCTTATCAGTGACACCCACGATCGCTGAAAGGCAGTGCTCACCCCAGTGCCCCGGGTGCAAAATGAGCCCAGTACAGCTGTTTGTTTGATCCCGTTCCTCCTGTAGAGCTGCACGGGGCTCTGCCAGCAAGGAGACACAATAAGCTTCTATTCTACATCCTTGAGAATCCCTGATAAACCCTCTGCACTGAGAGCGACAATGAACCCTTAGATGCGGCCTTCGCCATGCAGCAGGACAGCGAACCAACAACCAGAACACGATTTAGGAGGGCGCAGGCACCCCACCTTGCAGCACCTTTACTGGAAACCTCACTGCTTTCACAGGTGGTGTTACGGGATAGAAAAGAAATAGAGTGCATTCCAGGAAGAACATGTCCGAAACTTGCAACCCAGACCAGAAATACAGGTGTAAATGTGAAGCAGTGTTTTGCACATGATACGGAGATCATTTACGTGAAGCAGCCGGAAGACATGCAGAAGTGGATTGTGGGAAGTGAAAAATATCCCTGTCGAGTTGTTCTCTTATAGAGCGATCTTTGCTGTGATGAACCTCTGCTTTTAAGGTTATTCCTGTTGGTGGGTGGACTCTCATTGCAACCTTCACTGCTCAGTGCCAAGATGACATCGGTGATCATCCCTGTTCTTGTTTGTCCTTGGGAAGGAGGCGGTCAGCCGAGGTCTGCTATCACTCCTTCAGACCTGAGGCTTCCAGATGAGTAGGATGACCAAGGGAGGAGGCAGCAGAGAGTAGGCACGGGGGAAATGGGGGTAGCGAAGAGGTCAGCCGTGGTGGGGTGGGTCTTTGCAGGCTCAGCCCATCACCTTACGACCTCTCCTGAGGCTCTGAGCAGCCGCCGCTGTCTCTTGGACTGCTTCAGGTGAACCACCTGCGGACAAGTAGATAGGAACAAACGAAAGAAAAGAATATTATTTAACATTATATCACATTATTATTAAGACTGCAATATTATGACATATCCATCCATCCAATTTCAGTAACCACTTCTCCCGAGCAGGGTCATCGTGCCAGGGCCAGAGCCTATCCCAAGAGCCCTGGGTGCAAGGCCGAAGTGGGTATGTCTTGGATCGGACACCAGTCTATCACAGGGCAGCCCCACAAGCACACACACACACACACACACACACACACACACACACACACACACAGATATGGGAAGAACATGCAAATTCCACATAGACTGAGCAGGATAGAATCCACATTCTCTTAACACCACTCATACATTGTGAGGTAGCACCACTAGTCTCTGTACCAGCGTGCCACCAATTACCAGATCTCTATTATTATTATTGTGAGAGGTATTATGCTCCAAGAGGACATGAGCAAATCAGGAGTCAAAGGTCATCGGCGCAGCTGCTATAGGTGTAGAGGCTGTCAGAGCTGGTGTCCATGTGGACGAGCTCAGCGTGTCCTTCTGGCTCCAGAATAGTGCTTCTCTGTGAGACTGGCTTGTCCAATGGATAGCCTATTCACCAGCAGCTCCCCCCTGTGGACCGTGATTTCTTTCTTTGCACCTTCGACTTCTGACCCTAAAGAGAGAAAATAGGAGAAGAGTATCCCTCGACATGAAATTTGCTTCTCCTGCTTTTGCTCTGGGTCCGGCCTCAATGGTCTAGTGTGCAGCTTCAGCTGGAGACCCTGAGAACAGACATGTGTCCCCTGCCTCACTGACGCTTAAACTCACTCCATGAAAGGATGCCTCTGAGCACCTCTCACGTCCCAGTGGAGTATGCAGATGTGTTGCTGATGCAAGGATGTGTGTCAGTGATGCCAGCGTGTTGCCTTGCTCCTGCTGGTGGAGTACGGTAACGCCGTACCTTATTTTCACACATAAAAAGAACATAATGACAGAGCGACTCGTGTGACAACTGTTGACACTAAGCTGCCAAGAGCCTCGTACACATCCCTCTCAGATCTTTTCCTTGGGGGGGAGAACTCACCTGTTTATTAGTGTCATTAAGGCAGATATGACTAAGAGTGACTGATGTCTGAGCTCTTCACCTGGGGCTGTGAAGGGTGATGAACGAAAGTCTTGAGCAGCTGGTCTGTGGAGCTGCACAATATCCCTAACCCTAACCCTAGCCCTAACCCTAATCTGAATCTGCTCGCCTTGATTTACTTCTGTCCTCAACACCCACATTGCATTGATCTCAGCTCTTGTGAGCCTTGCAAAGAATGCAGCAGGTGGTGCAGTGGTTACAATGTGTCACCATGTAATCGAAGGATATGGGTTTAAATCCAACCTCTTGCCGTAGTTCTCTTGATCATGATACTGAACATGAAGTGATTAAGTAAAAATTGCCCTGTTGTATAATTGAATAAATCACTGTCAAGTTGCTCGGTGTACAAACTTTACATCTACATTTTCTCATTTATTAGACGTTTTTCTCCAAAGTGACCACCACTCAGTAAAAAGTGCTCCCGCAACAGATGAAGAGCTACAGATACAGAAGTGTGACTCTCGAAGCACAGTTAGTGTTTCCAGTTGCAATTATTTTTGCTGGCACATAAAGCTCTATGTAGAAGTCATGGAAAAAACAAAGATGATTGTGACAGACGGAGTGATGCAAGTTCATGGAGCAGTTATGAAATGGTAAAGAACTGGCTCTAAAACAGACGCGTCTTGGGAGGGATCCAGCAGCTCTGAAGAACAGAGGATGGTTGTGCCACCCCACTGGGGCCCAAAATGAGCACCTACAGACTAAGTGCCGGACTACCTGTGAGTGGGACCAAGCGGTCCGAGGTTGAGAAGTGTAGGGGTCATGTAAGTCACCTTGGAGGAAGGTGAGTAAACAACACACTTAACGTGCCACATCTAACAGCAGGTCCCAGGTGGTGAGAGCTTGCAACAGCCTTTGAGCTCAAGTTGAACCCTTAGAGAATTCCCTTCAATGAGTAACTGCACACGTGGGCAGCTAGGTGACAGCACAGACACAAACCATGGCCACCCACCCCTCGGTCCCCATGTCTTTAGACCCAACAGCAGGTGTCATAGGATACAGGCTGTCACCAGGGTGACAGGGGCAGCATGGGGAGTGCCCAGTGCTGTGTGTGTGTGTGTGTGTGTGTGTGTGTGTGTGTGTGTGTGTGTGTGTGTGAGTGTATGTGTGATGGCGTGGGCAGTCGCAGAGGCATATATCAATGACAAGGTGACTAGCAGGCGAGAAGGGGGGCCATCATTAGTGGGGCCCCTGGCCGGCCTCTCGTAGTTCCAGTAATTAGCTCACAAAGCGCGCCGCTGGCCTTCCCACTGCTTTTCCCACACTGCACTGCAGGCTCGGCATTCCAAGCGGCACTGGACCTGCAATCCCGCCGCTCTGCCGGCCTAATTACTGAGCTCTGCCATTCTTCACGGCACAGTAATTGCGTTTTAGTGCCTTTTTTATTGACGTGGCCCTGCCCAACCCCCTCTCCATACCCTCAAGTTGTGGGGGCACGTAAAAGAAGGAAAGAGGAAGCGCTGGCAATTTTTCGGAAATATAGGGATCTCTTGAAAAATAAAGAGAAATTCTCCTGTTACGCCACCATCTCATTCACACATGTGAAGAAACAAAGTTTTGTACCATGGTAAAATTTGCTTCCTGCTGCCTGACAGCTTTGTTGACTGGAATTCACTGCGAAATCAAGCTTTTCAACTTCAAATAAGGGAAATATAGTATGCTCATGCAGAATTCCTCTTGATCAGCACCTTAGTTGCCCAGCACCCTGTACACGTACTTCACCTTTCAAAAGCACAGAGCCGCTGCATGTTATATAAAGAACACAAATAAAATATTACTTATGCAACTGTTAGAATTTGAACTCTACGTAAATGTATAATATCCATATATCTACTCGTGCATGACCTTCACAGTGATCCAGATTGAAAGAAGAAATCAGAACTTAAGGACAATAGTTGCCGTCCTGTTGTTCAGCCCTGGCACGGAAGACTTGATCTGAATGTCCCTCGGTTCGAATATGAGCAGCTCCTAGCCGTTTTGCTCTGCCCACGGCTGAAGTGTCTGCTCTGTGATGCACTTTGAAAAGAAGCGTCACATGAACAGAAATAAGTGACAAAGATCTAGACAGTTTGTGCGACCCCTAATTTAGACAGACAGGAAGTCTCAGTCAAACGGCTCTCTGCCTCGGGGTCGTCTGTCTGAATGGACATTGACACACTGATCTTCACCTCATGTAACACAAAGTGAACTTGAAAAGCATAATTTTTCTCTCTACATTTTCTTTTCCTGTTCCTTCTTAAATAGCACAAAAGCACTATTGATAACCACGTGTCCACCGCTCGCAGGGTCAGGGTGGTGCAGAGCCTATGCTGGAAGCACAGGGTACTAAGCTAGTCAGGGTACACCCTGGATGGAACACAAATGTCATCCTCCTGCACTGTACTGGCAATGATGTTTTGCCCGAAACTTCACAGAATGAGTTGGTAATTCCATAACTACTGACAAAATCCACACTGCCGATGCTATATTTTGGGGTTCGGTTGCATTCGTTGGGCCATCAGCTGTACTTATGGAGCAGGAAGTCTTGGCTTTATGCTGTTATTGGGAGAAGTGTTGAACTGGTAGTGTAAAAATGACCTTGCTGTATAACTGAGTAAATCACTGTAAACTGCCTTGGAACAAAGTGTCACATGCATATGGTAAGATGCATGTAATGTAAACCAAAGCGAAAAACTGAAAAGTTTCACTGGCAAATGACCAAAGACCAGCGACACCCATCTTTTATGCTGACAACACAACTATATCATAAGGTCTTCCTTATTGTTGGAAAATAACCTATGAACAGATAAGATAAGACATGGACAAATGAGCTGTGAGGAACCGTGGCTGATGCTCCACATCAGTCCGGCAGACAAAAGAGCAGCGGGGGGAGCCGTAGGCCACCCATCATCGGTTCATGGCCGGGGGGCGGGGGACGACAATGTGCCAATAGGTTTTTAATCTAACGGAAAAGATGGCAGTGGGAAACTCGCTGCTCTCGGGGTGCTTTGTGTCAAAGCCCAGTGTGAAGAAGTCTAAATCTGCTAGATATGATGAGAGCAGTCGGTGCCGAGAGCGCCGAGGTTACTGGACACTAATCTCTGTAATGTGAATGGAGCGCATATTGATTTAATGTCCTGGTGGGGCGCTCTGAATTGCCCTGAGAGCAGCACTGTGACCAGTCCTCTTTTGGAGCCCCGTACATTATTGTGCCATGTTCTATTTAGTGCGAGTGGTCGCTCTCTCGCTGCCTATACAGAGCGGCCTGGGGAAAACATCTCATTATGGGATTTACGGAAATCTGGTCACATTCTTGGCTCTTTCAAGCTGTTCTTCTTTTCTTAAATATAGTTACTTTCCTTTCACGGAAAGCGCAAATTCCCGACGTTCCAGAAGCGGACTACCAAACAGTTGGTGCTGGAAATGAGAAAGGGAGAAAGGAAGGAAAATGGCTCGAGGATTAGTGGATCTAAACAGAGGATAAAAGGATAAGAGATTCTTGGTGTGATCCAGTTTAGTCTGAAAGATGGAGGGTCTTAGCTGGGATTTGAGACTTTAGTTTGCTTTGTACCGTTGTTTTCGTCCAAGGCAGATGCTTGAGAATTGTTAGGAGTTTTTTGTGCTCCGCCCCACCCCCGTATAGTACCTGGAACCGTATTCTTTTGCAGATTAGCTGCTTGTCCGATCCTCCCTATGCAATGAGGTGAGCCTTAACCACGTTTGCTCACCCCCGCTCTCGAGGAAGGTTTGACACGGAGAAATCTTTCCATGGGCCGTGGCAGAGATCTGCCTTTTGGGAGCCAATCTGTTGCCTTGGTAGCGGGGCGGATACCGCAGCAGCATCCTGCCATGAGGGTCGTAACCCTGCACAGGTCACGGAGACCAAGGAAAACCATAAATCTGAACGCTTTTCTAATGAATATATTTATGATTTAAAGAAGACTTTACCTTCAATTTGTAATTACTGTGCTGAGTTACCCATTTGTCTTTGCAGGGGCAGCTACGCCCCCCGTTGGCCCTGAACACGACAACAGCCCTGACCCCGTGGCTGCTGTCAGGTGGCCTTTCAGTGCGATTCAATAAAGCGCAATAACAGACGGAGACACGGTGCGGGAGGCGGATCTTCTGCCTGGCGGCTACAGAAGGGGCTTGTTAAGCCCTCAGGTAGACAGGTGCGCTCAGGTGCACTGAGGACCATGAAGAGATAAAGTGGCTAAGAGGCCCATTCTGCAGGAGGACAGGTGCCTTCAGAGATGGGCTTTGAGAGACAGCGCCCACTGCTTCTCTGCCTTCGCCTGTCTCCATTGCTGTGTGGAATGGAACATCAAACATCACCGCATTATTGTTCAGAGCTCTTTCAAACACAGATCTTATGGTGGTTTTCTACAATGGTAGACTTAGATTACGCTGCCAAAATGTCACAGAGCTGTTATGAGGAAGAAGTCAGTTTCCACTGTTACTACAATGGCTGATTTCTGCTCTAAGAGACTGCAGCACTACTGCTTCGTACCAACAGTGTTTCATACTGTGGCTCTCAACTCTCGCTTTCAGGAAAAATTTGAATTCAGACCTTCATTTATAATTAGATCCTCATCCTACAGACACAACTTTTGTTTGTAAACCCCAAAGTCACTTTTTTCACTTTTTACTAAGTCAGCGAAAGCTTAATAATACAAATTTAAAGAAATTTGGAAATAGCTACAATAACTAAAATACTTTGTGAGACTAACACAATTTTATATTTTTAAAATGATGGCAAATAAACATACATTGCTGCTTAAAAGTATGTAAAGCCTATAGGAATGGACATTATTCTTGCATAAAATATTACAATAAACTTAAATCTTAAACTTAAAAAAATGGATAAATGATTATGATTTACACTCCTGATTCTACTAACTTACTTGGTTTTACCAGTGCAACTTGAGGTTCGCTTATTTGTCCACCTGCACTACTTCTGTTTTTCTCCTACACACGATTTCCTCCAAAGCAACATATGGAAGTGGTCATTACACACCTACTGTGTCGGAAGAGATGGACTGCTTCTCATTAAATAACTATTTTGTGGTAAAACTAAGGGACACCAGGGATTCACTTACTTTCAAGCAGCACTGTGTATTGTTTCCACAAGCTCCGATTTGGACCAGATTGTTGACCGATTGATCCCATAAACGTGTGCAGCGTTCCTTGCCTTGTAATCATCGTCACACTCAGGAACACCAGACATGAGGTGTAAACGCTGTGGAAGCAATCTGAATTAGGCCGGTCCCAAACCTCTATTCCGCTTGAGTGCATTTTACTGACACCTACTGCCTGGATCCATAACCACAGGTTGCTTACTTTACAAAAAATGAAAATTTCAAAAATAAATTCAAAATTAAGAAAACTCAATTCAAAATATAAATAAATGAGCTAGAAAATATGTCTGTTTTCAAAAAATATTTATAACTTGAACATTTGTAACACCAGGAGCCAATGGTACTGATTTTTTAGAAATAAAAAAGGTCCATATAACAATCAAGAGACATACATATATAGGCATTTCAGAAAGCATTCATATGCTTCAGTGTGCCTGAGGGGGAGAAGATTCAGCAACTCAACTAAAGTTTGTTCTGTGAAAGCTATTTACCCCCTTAATGACCCTTCATAAGGGGCACTGGGGTGGCTTTGGCCATGAATCCTTGTCGACCACATGGTCACTAAATCAAACTTCTCACAGGCTGAAGTACAGTGCCCCTGGAGGTCCAGTCTGATGGATCTCAGCCCTTTGAAGGCATATCCTGCTCCAGGTGTTGTTCCACAGCAGCGATTCTTTATTCCTGCATCTCCGCTGTCGTTCGAGAGCAAAGATCAATGGGCGTCTGCGTTTCACCCCCAGCGGTCATAATAGTGCTCCAGTGCTGGTAGCAGAAAAAGTGAACGTAGAGGCAACCGAAGCCAATCTCCAGGTCTTGGTGTTCTAATTCTCTGTGATGCTACACAACAGAAAAACAGAAGAGCTTTGAGATAGTTACATTTTCTTCCAGTGTCAGTGCTTTTCTCCTAGAAAAGGTGCTCTTTTCTTTAGCTACTGCCCCGAAAGCCAGGCCATTTCATTCTTTCTTTACCACAGGCTGCTTTGCTAGAGATGGGTTCTACAGTGGTTTCCACTGGAGTCATGTGGACAGTGTGTGTGCTGTCAGTTTGCTGAGGAGTGCCAGTGTGCCTTTGTTGTCTGCTCTCTTCATATTCATTCAGAGAGTCCTGTGAGAACTTCCGGAGCTCATCAACAAGCACATAGTCCGTGGCCAGTGGACACTGGTCATTTTTTCTGTTCATAAAAGCATTGCATGATTGCACTTGATGGACTGCGTATGCCGCAGCTGCAGAAACACTCTTGAAAGTATTTGAAGAAAATGTCAACGCAAAATGATCTAAGTTTACTTTTTCAGACGTCACTGAACGTCTCCAGAATTTGTCTTGTTGTGAGATTTATGTTTTTGATAATATAATTCTACACTTTTTCCATTTGCAAATATGTGTTTCCACCAACAGGCATTAAAAAACACAGTGGATGAATAAATGTCATTGGAAACATGGATGATGAGATTGTGGTTATCATTCTTTGGATACATTATCAGAATGTTGGATTCTTTTGGACTGGGTCCTGCTCTCCAGTGGATCTGTGCTTTGCAATGGACTGGCGTCCCATCCTGGGTGTGTCCTCTCCCCCTCCAGCCTTTCACCCTGTATTGTAGGGTTAGGCTCCAGCTCCCCTCAATCCCGTATGGGGAAGCAGTTTCAGACGATGTGTGTGTGTGTGTCTGTGTGGGTTCTTTTGAAAAGATGATGATGATGATGATGATGATGATGATGATGGAAAAGTTGGAGGAAGAAGAAGAGGATGAGGAACAACAGATGGACAGACTAGGTCACAGTGACAGTGGACACAGCCCTATAACATTAAGGACGCAAGTGGAGGACAGAATTCTGGAAGGACTTTGTAGAAGTGGTCAATAAGAGGTGAACCAACTCAGCTGCACTTAACAACAACAACAACAACAACAACAACAACAACAACAAATGTTTATTAGCAACCTCTGTTGTTCACAAGGGGGTGTGGTGGTGCAGTGGGTTGGTCCTGGTCCTGCTCTTCGGTGGGTTTGGAGTTCGAGTCCTGCTTGGGGTGCCCTACGATGGATTGGTGTTCTGTCCTGGGTGTGTCCTCTCCCCCCCCGGCCTTGCGCCCTGTGTGCTGGGTTAGGCTCTGTGTCCTGTATGGGGCGAGTGGTTCGGACAAACGGATGTTGTTCACAAGTCCCATCAACTCACAACAGTCAGAAACAAGCATCATATGATGACAGAATGACACCAGGTTCTGGGGACTGCAGTGTTGTTGGTGTCAGGTGTTTTCATCTTTGTAAAAAAAAAAAAATGCAGCTATCGTTTTATTTCATTAAAAATTAACAGGGATAAAGGACGGAACACAAATATCTGCTTCTGTCTGTGGAAACCTTTTGGTTCGAAGGTAATATTGTATTCATCCAGGTATATGTATTCTCAGGAAAGAACACGAAGAATACACACACACACACACACATTTTCAGAACCGCTTGTCCCATACAGGGTCACGGGGAACCGGAGCCAACCCGGTAACACAGGGCGTAAGGCCGGAGGGGGAGGGGACACACCCAGGATGGGACGCCAGTCCATCGCAAGGCACCCCAAGCGGGACTCGAACCCCAGACCCACCGGAGAGCAGGACTGTGGTCCAACCCACTGCGCCACCACGCCCCCCCAACATGAAGAATATTTGAGAAAAAAATCTTTCAAAGATCAAAGGACAAATGACAAAATCTTAAGGAAAAACATAGAAAGAGCCTTAACAAGTGTGATTAGCAGTTACAGGGTGAAAAACTGTCATCTACCGTTCACACCTGTATCAACAACCACACACAAACAAACACACACAGACACACACACATACACACACACACACACACACAGATCAGCACTGAGTGAAAGATTAATTAAAATTACAAAACAGTCTGTAATGAAAAGATAGCTGCCATGATGATATTATCGCAGTCGTGCCCTGTGGGCTGAAAAGTATCACTCTGTCATCTAACTTCTCAGTTTAAGTTTGCGGTAGCATCTTCTGCATTAGTTCAGATTTAGCATATTTATTTTGGACATAAAATTCCTGCTTTTACTACATTTGTTATTATTCATTTGTTATGTCGCTACTTTTATGGTTACTGGAATAATTCATGAATGTAGCCATATTATTTTAATACACTTCAGTGCCTTATTCCTACACATGGTGTAGATAGTGCGGAATCTTTTCAATTTTTTTAGGCTTTTCTTGCTTTGTTTGTCATACTGTGTAGTGCTGGGCCAGTCTTTACAATGGTCACAGTAAAACACAGACTGAAACACACACACACACACATTTTCAGAACCGCTTGTCCCACATGGGGTCGCGGGGAACCGGAGCCTACCCGGTAACACAGGGCGTAAGGCCAGAGGGGGAGGGGACACACCCAGGACGGGACGCCAGTCCGTCGCAAGGCACCCCAACCCCAGACCCACTGGAGAGCAGGACTGTGGCCCAACCCACTGCTCCACCGCACCCCCTCCAGACTGAAACAATGAGGAGAAAACACTTCAAACCACAATATCACCTGGTGACACTTTCACCTGTAAGACTACAGAAATCATCTACAGTTGAGGGGATTTTAAAGGAGATAAATTTACCCTTTTATTAATTTTATGGTTTTGTCTGGAGCAATTTTGTATGTGACAACAGGAAAAGACATATCAGCTGCAAGTGAAATAGAAGTAGATGTAATAAAACATGTTGGCTTTCCTGGAGAAAAACATAATTCTGGCAAAGTTAATTGAAGGGATTTCTGCCTTTGATATATTCTGCCTTGTTGAAGGCAGCATATCTTTACCTTTCAGTAATATGACAAAATGTCACCTGCATCAATATCAATATCAAATTACACGAATCTTAAACACTCAATTAGATTAGATTCAGCAAAGTTATATATGTTCTTTTCTGCAAGCCTGCTGGGCAAAAGTCTTTGAGTTACTAAAACCACAACCTGAGTTCTTATCAATCTACATTAATGCAAAATAGCACAACTTCAGACTTGTGTTTTTGTTTGGTTACTAAATGAGATCTGACTCGAAGGAAAGAAATGCACTTTAAATTATCCACGCCAAAAAGAGACTTTGAAGTTCCCCCGATGCACTTAACCTTAATTCCATAAGGCAGACAGAGCTGCTTTGTGCTGCCTCGGTGTTTCACATGGAAACATGTTGCCCCCCCTACAAGTTCTCAACACAGGCCTCAGATGTGCTCTGCCTTGGTCATGGGCCTCGGACTAGGGCGCTGAAATGCTGTAGTGCAGGCATCACCAGTGGCTTCTCCTGGATGAGTCGGTGATCAGCCAGTGCTGCCTTGGAAGATGGAATTCCACTTCAAACAGTGATGACGAGTGATAGATGGACTGATTGATTCGATTTCTTTTCGGCAGATGCAGCTTGTGTACTTGGGGACCTCTGGGTGTAAAGATATTGTGATCATGAATCAGAGGGGCAAAAAGAAGTTAAAAAGGCACCAGCTCTGTTGCTGCTGCTGACATGCAATTGTTGTCTGCTTATGGAGGTTGTTCTGGTTATAACAGTACAGAGAAGCAATGTGGTGTGTAGCAGCTGGTTGGGTGCTCAATTTTCAGTTCAAAGTTCAGTTTGCCAGTTTATACACAAACTGTTGGGTTTTAGAAGACATTCTGCCAATGCTATTGACAGTCCCGGTATGGGTTCTGCACAAAGATCCGATCTGACTTTTCAGCCTCTTTACTTTTTTTAATTTTACCTGAAGAGTCTCTTTCCCTTCATTAGCCAGCCACCAACGACCCCCCATGGCCTTCACTCATTTTGTGATGCATAGCACTGAGCCTGAGTCAGACACATTGCCCTTGACAGTGAGAAGAACACGCGTTCCAGGGGGGCACTTACAAAAGTGAAGTCAACAGCAACAAAGACCCACGCCCAGACCACCCTGGTGTCGCATCCTGACATCCTAGGATCGAGTCTGTCAGTATTTAACTCTCCGCAACCCCTGGGGGGGAATTATGTGAGTCTGTCAGCTCCCAAAACGTTTTAAACTCAAGTGGAAACAAAGGAGTTTGAAGACTTGCACGGCGGTTTGGCTTGGGGGGGGTGGGCCTTGGGGAAGGGGGTAACAAGTCATTTCCTAGCGGTTAAGGGAGGGTGCAGGATGCCATGCCAGCCTGGTCGATGTAATGGCACCTCTGCATCGGGAACCGGGTTCCTCGTGCATATCTGCAGGAACAAGCTTTGCATTCCCTGTGATTATCTAGCTGAGGTGGGACAGGTTTGCACACTTGCTTTGCTGCCTCGCTAAGTGGGCTCTGGTGACTCAGCTCAATTAAGGAATTATACAAGGAGGGGCTTGCAAATCCGCCATCCAACTCCATAAAGAAGGCATTGTTGATGTACAGTCCATGTTAAACGTGAACCGGAACCAGGCACGAACTCAAATTTTGGCTCCAAGGTTAACTTCGAACACTTGCTCTTTGATGAACCCTGTAAAATTATATTTAGTTTTGAGAAAACTGGAGTCTCTTAAGGTTTTGGAAAAGGTGTGTTAGAACAGTGTCCCATAGACATCCCAGCAGCAGTGGACAGAGCAGTGGCTATGGAACTGAACATGTGATTAAAAGGTTGAAGATTCAAACTGCAGCCAAGCCATTGCTGTGCTACCTTATCATAACAATTAAGTAGTATAATTATTAGCAAGCCTTGAGTAAGGTAAAAGTTACCCAGCTGTATAAATGGATAAATCACTCTATGTAGTTTAGTGTACAAAGGTTAGATGATGAGTCTGGTGAAATGTGTCAGTTAACTAAAAAAAAAAAATCTCTAAACTACATAGCAGGCTGTAGATATTAAAGTCTCTGGATCAATCTTTGCACGCATGCTTGGGTAAATGATTGTTGTAAAAGAAACTTTTTGAAATTTTTTAAATGTTTCCATGTTGACTTTGACTCTCGAAATAAGATGGTTGTTGTTCTGTACTTTTCATTCAGAAAGTTACTGATATACGTTATTAGTGTGTGTAAGTTGTTAGTCCATTACTGGCCACAAAGGGAATGACAAGATGTCTAGAAGAGAGTGGAATTCCCCCTTTGACAGCCATTTTTACTTTGATGGGTTTAATAAAACAAACACCAAAGGGACTATGTTAATTTATTGAAGGGATCGGGGCAATGTACTGACTTTTAAGACTCTTAAGACCTCAAGCAACATGCATGGTAGCATTTGAGGTCAATCTGGGGGAACTTTCTTAACAAAAGTCCCGTGATACCAGGGATAAACGGAAAGCAAACACTGAAGTCTTGGTTTGTCAATGCAGAGTGTTCAGATCAGGTAAAGACTGTTGATTTTAAAGAGTGATATAGCGAAAGAAGCAGATCTGAAGTTATGGGATAGAGCATGTATCTCTTGCTCCGCTATCAGCCATGACAGTTATTCTGTAGTCCTTTGACTGCTTGTATACGGCACAGAGGACTTCAGAGCCATGCACCCAGTGAGAGAAACTACAACCCCTAAGCGACCTTAAATCGAGCATGGAAATTGTATGCTCTTGATAACCCATCATTTTCAATATATTATTTAGAGATTGGTTTGATGCAATTACGAAACTTGTCCATTCAAATATGGAAAGCTTGGATTCACATGTCATATCATGCAATGATTCGCTAGCAAAGCCAGTCACTGGAAGCAAAATTATTCACAAAACGTACTCATAGTTAATTTCAATCAAGACTACCTATTTAAATACATTCCCTGAAAATATAACCTATTTTTGAGGCAATTTCTACGCGCATTAAATGGCGTAATTTGTAATTTTCCCTAAAACGATCAGGACATGCTTTATCACATTTAACAAGCATTTTCTGTAACCGGAGGCTTTAGACAGAAGCAGCTAAGGAGAATTATCCTTGAAGATTTGAGGACAAACTGCTCCACACAGGGAGCCTTGTGGAAGTGCTAGCTCAGTGTCTTCTGCGAAAGGCGGACGAGAGCAAAATGTTATGTAAATCCCCTTAACGACCTTTTCAGACCGCCAACAATCGCTACACAAAGGTGATTGGCAGCCGACACCACTGGGCCTATTTATCTCACCCTCGCCCGTCTCGCTCCACACTGCCCCCTACTGTGAGAGGCGTGGGGTATAGTGCCCAGTGTCTCTCCCTGCCAGTGGGCAGAGCCAACGGAGTCCCAGGAGCGAGGCCCGCTCATGGCAACCACGGGGGTCGGTGTAATAATGTCCTGTTTGTTTCCTGCTCCGAGGCCCCCCCTTCGATTTGGCCCCGGCCCTGTCCCACCACATCGGGCGCGGGGTGATGGGGGGGAGGCGTCCACGCCTGTCCGTCTTCGTTCTCAAGGCCGCTCCGCACATCCTCCGTCCCCAACACCCCCCCGCCGCCGGCCATTGTACGTCTCAAAAGGGGCCCGGCAGCGCCCATCGACCCAGCTTGGGTTTGCCCGACATGACCAGATGGAGCATGCCGTTTGCCATCGTTAATATGATCAGTGCAATTCGCACCATCCCAAACCCCCCCAGAGGCAGGAAGGATTTACATACCCTCCAGACGTGGCCTGCTTCCCCATCGTACACATCTCACGAAGCCTACGTGTCCGCCATGAAGGAGAGCGTCCCCCTCCCGATGCAGACAATCAGATAGGCCCGAGTTCCTGCTGGCCCAGAACCCCCTCGCTGGGATGCTTTATGTCCTCCAAGCTCCTTCCCAGAGGGGAGCATGGCCGCCCTCTGAGCTGTAGGCCCCACTTCCTGCCGTGCGGCCTGTTGTGTTGCTTGGCTGTCCTCGCTCCCTCTGCTTGCTTGGTGGCTGAAAAATCTAATAGGATTTATGTTCATTTGTGTTTGAATGAGCAGAGCCCCCACCCCTGGGGACTGATCGTCCTAGCCAGGGCGTCGCCGCATCATGCTGTCATTTTTTTCACTGTTTTTAACTTTGGAATTATCCTAGGAGTCTTCTGAGCAGTAGTGGCCACATGGAGAAGGGCTGCATGTTGGCAGCTCCTGACTACCTGGGTGGAGAGGTGTGGGAGAAAGAGGAGGTGAGGAGGTGGGCGTAGTTCAAAATACATGCCTCCAATTGTCGCCGATGTACCTCTCTACCTAGACATCGGAAGTGTCACTGCGGTGAAACCCAAGGATGGATGTGCAGGACGGTATTGGGGCTGAACAACGAGAGGGTTAACTCTGCGGCGCTGCTGGGATCACCATTCCCGTTCCCAGGCCGGACTGGTATGTTGCTGATGTAGGTGCTGATGGAAATGAATTGTTTCTAAGTGGGCACTGACTATCGGTGGGGAGATGATAGCAGTTTAGTACTCAAAAATGGATCACTAGCTTTTTGCCTACACTTTCCCATCTGCTTTTGTTTGGCTTCATGAGACACACAGAGAAGTCAAAGCTAACGGTGATGGCCATTGATCTGCGCAAAGTATGACAATTGTAGGAATGCTTTCCAGTCTTTTCGTTGCATTTTATTGTTTCTGCAATAAGATTCTGTGCATTTTTTGAATAATGCACTTTATTACTCACTTTTCTTCTTTCGCCTCAATGACAGTCAAATCTCCCTGTCAGCAGTGTGTATGTTTGCTCTTTCAGCAGTGTGTGTGTTTGCGCTCAGTTTTCTCTCTTCAGTGAATGAAACCTACATTAAGTATCTGTTATCTGTCCATTTTAGCAGTTAAGGACTATAACAGATTCTAAAGGCTAAGAGTGTCCATTATACAAGCATACAACTAGATGATATATCTAGACATTTGGGGCAATTGATTGCTGGTCATTTGTACCACATATCTGCAAATTACGGAGGTTTATTTTGTAGTGTATCATATCTGGGACATGCAGGCTGGCACTGCATTGATGTATCATTATATATTTATAAGACAATACAGTTTTTAGATGAATTTTCAGCCTTTTAATTTGCTTGAATATGCAATATACTCTTATCGGTTACCAGATGGCATATGAGTGAGTTGAACAATGAGTCTTTTGGTCATAATCATGCATTGTAATCATGCCATTTTAAACTGCTGCCTCTTCACGGTACATGAAAAAGTCACGTAGTATGTCTTAAAATGATTTGACGCAATGCTGTCAAGTTACAAATGAACCTTTTGTGCATAAAAAAAATCTACAATGGTAATATTGAACATTTCTTATCATGAACTTTCCATGAAGAGCAGCTATACATGCAGATTTTTGCTCCAACTAGTTTACTGGCTGTTGGCCCAGTAAATCCATTTGTTTGCCACATAAATATTTACCTCAACTTATTTTTTGTGTTTTCAAATATACTGTCGACCAAAATGCAGAGGTACTGAGGACACGATTGAACTAAAGAAACAAAAACATTCAAAATACACAGGCCTTCCATTAATTCAGGTTGAGACCCCTGGTTTCTATTATAGGATTGTTTTTCATCTCTGGTTTTGTCTATGATTTATATATTTTATAATTCTTTTAACGAATAAAAGAATGGTAAGTTATTTTATTAATTTATTTATGGTTTTCCCAGTTGGTTTTGTTCCTCAGAACGAAAGAGCGAACAAGTATATCTAAATTGTATGCCACACAGGTGTGTTTCTCTAGCCATCACCTGAGAAAATTCATCACTTTTAGCTTTGCACCTCTTTTTCACTGCTGATTTTTGTCCCACCTCTCTTCTGCAACACTGAGAACACAATTTTACTGAAAAACAGTGCTCTACCACTGGATTCCCTTCTTGAGCTTGTTAGCTGCATTTACTGGGGCCTTGTTTAGGCCAAAGGGAATCACTGTGAAGCTGTACTGCCATGGGGTTGAGGAGGAACAGTACAGGCCTTGTTGGAAGCACGGCTCTTTGCCCAATGCCCCTTCACACACTAACTTGCTGCCTTTATGGAACCAAATTCTTAAACACTGTGCTATTATAGTAACATATTTGTTCTTCATCTGTCTTCTTGGACATTCAGAATTTCAGATGTTGCAGAAGAGACTTGTACTGGTGTTTTGTATGGCAGTTTTTTGATGTGCATGCATTTGAACTGCTTTTCTCTGGTTGTTTGGTGATATTTGTATCAATTATCATATCCACTGGTGAGTGTTAGCGGTAGAAAAGTTTTATCTTTTATTAAAATCCTTTTCACTTTTTTCTTTTTTTTTGAAAATGAGAGATTTGCATTACTGCATTATCAGTTAATATATTTTTATATTACTTCTGCATGTGTCTCCAACTGAAGATATTTTTATTATACTTTACTAATGTACATTTCAAAATTCTGCTGTGAGGTTCAACTGGTTTAATAAGGAAATCTGAACTTTCTCTGAACTTAGTTCTGAACTACATGCTTTTATAATAATTACACAATTCACATGGCACTATGGTGCTGCGAGTAGTGCTGCTGCCTCACAGTGCCTGGCTTGTGCGAGAAAACATGAGTTTAATTCCCAGTCACTGTGTGTGGAGTTTGCATGTTGTCTGCATGGGTCTCCTCTTACAGTCTGAAGACATGCAGGTGAATAGGCGTCTCTAATTTGCCCCTTGTGTGTGAACTGGTGAGTGACTTGGCTACGCACTTAATCATTCGAGTTCACCGCAGCCCAGCTCAAGACATGTGGTTAGTAAAACTGAATCAATATATGGACATAAGTTATAAACCACTGAGCTATAGTAATTGTCCAAATGCCCCAAATAAGTTATTGTAAACCATTAGTGACCACAACTTCTCCCCAGGTGTCATGGAAGTCAACTTTGGTATGAAGAACATGTGTACGCTTTCACGAGATCATTTGACAGATGATGATAATGATGATAATGACTGATGACAGATGAACAGATATGACATTCCCATAGATACTGACATTAGCCAAAGCTGAGTTAGCATTTTTTTTGACCCCCCCTCTTTGGGTCAACATACACCTGCCCTAGGTCTCCAGGTTGGTCTCACTGCTCTCCTGTGACAAAAGTTACAAGTCAGTAAACCAGAGAAATTTGGTCAAGGATTCATCTTTTTGCATAATCCTCACTCCCGAACCCATCCCCTTCGTAATGAATGCCCTGATACATCTCTCAGTAGACCGAGCAAACTCAGTGACATACATGTCAATATTCTCTAGGACTTCGGCATCATTGCATCAAGCCTTTTATTGTGCTTTTAGTGACATTCATGTTGGGTTATTGAAGGTGGCTGGGAAGGTGGGTCTAAGATCTAGCAATGCTCTTCAACAATTTCCTTTTAAAAATCAGAAACATTCTGCAGTAAATTTGGTGTGAAGGGCTTATATGGTAGTACCTCTAGCATTAGGAGCAGCATTAGATTAATTTAAACCTTTCCTAAACCCAGCAACTGGTTCATAGATGGGCTCCCCAGTAATGTAGTAGGTCTGAGGCTTTTCCCCACTTTATGAAGAAGATTATGAAAAGACCCATCAACCAGAACTCAAGGTTTTCATCCATACAGCAAGTGATGTCACAGTGTACGGCTGGTATGTTCTCACCACTCTTTGCTCATAACATTGGTGAGGCCTTGGTAACTGCAAGGGGCAGCCATCTGTAGTCAGTCAGTATTAATTAATCTAAACACAGAAAAGTTCACATCAACAAGTAATTGATAACACGCAAAGCAATTATTTTACAGTCAAAACCACTGTATAGCCCATTACTGCTGCATAAACTAATTAGTGATGTTACATGTCCAGTGGACATTCCTGAAATACAGTATATTAATTCAAACGTGTAATAAATAGTACCGTGGGGTTCCCATGATTCTGTTATCTTTACTAGACCACATTAGCATTGTTTCCAAAGTGCTTCACTTTGGAGGGAATTCTTTTTAACTTTATATATTTACAACTCGTCATGCCTCACATTTTTGGTGAGGTGCTGGTTGGTAGTTAAGGAAAGAAACCTGGCAAAGTGTGCGCAATGCATACCATATCAAAGCAAACCACACGTTCGCAAAAACTCATTAATCAGTCAGTGTTGATACCCCTTATGAAACCAGCAGACCACATGTGAATGAATCCTCCAAATTATCCTTTTTTCAAAATAAACACTATGGAATTCTTAAAATAACCTCCAATTTGACTTAATGTCAGAGGGATAGAATAGGAGCTTCTTGTGGTGACATTTCACTGAGTAAAATGATATGACAAAGGCACAGTGAGGCTGAGCAGTGGTTAAAGATTTTGACTTGCCAGTTTGTGGTTCAGGTCTGACATTGTGCCCTTGAGCATCGCATTTAACCTGAAAAGTTCCAGAAAAATGACAACATTTCTTTAACATGCCTTTGTCCAAATTCAGAGAGTTAAATAATCATCCATCCAATGTCAACAACCACTTCTCCTGAGCAGGGTTGCAGTGGACAGGACCCTTTTCTGGAAGCACAGGGTGCAAGGCTGAGGTTAGGTATAGGATCAGTTCAGGGTAAGTACCATGATCAAAGGTACTATACCAGGAGTTGGGATATGAACCTGGGATTGCAAGGCAGCAGCCCTAACTAATTGCAAAGAAGTAAGTCATGATCTGTAATGCATATCAAGTATGAAATTTATTTTAATTAATGTATTTACATCTCTCTGTAGTGACTTTCAGTCTGCACCTGTCAAAATTTTGGTTAAATATTTCTTTTTTTGCTGGAGACTCATCTTTCCATGAGAGCAGGAAAGTTTAGGATTAATCAAGGTGTGGCTTGTTGATCCAGTCAATCAGTGGTTTAATATTTTCAGGTGATCAATATCAGTATTTTCAGGTGATCAGCATGTGGTCAGTCTCTGAGGTTGTTCATGATGCATCTATAATAATTTTACAGTTTTGATCATTTTATGCAGTTGAATATTTTTGGTAGCGGGATAAGCAGTGGTTATGTGATAATGCAGGCTTCACTACCGCACACATGAAGTGGAGGCCCTAAGGAGTTCCAGACTGTTTGTGTCAGCAGCATCATGGGCCAAGTGCTCCTCATGGCTCTCGCTGTCAGTCCTCAGCCTGCCAACCAGGAGCAGGGCATGTTGGGAAAATTCCGGAACATTCCGCAACGAAACCTTGCTGCAACAGGTCTCTCTGGAAAGCATGCAGGCTGGCATTCATGAAACTTGCACAGTGGAATCAATTCTGAGCCAGCGGGATATACTGTATAGATTTTTTCAGTTCATAACAGCAATAACCGCTTGTCCAATACAACGTCCCCGTTGTCCAGAGCCTGTGTCGGAAACACAAGCTGTTGAGACAGCAGTCCATCACAGGGCGACTGCACACACTCATTTTGATTCGCACGCACACGCACACGCACACGCACATGCACACGCACACGCACACACTGACACTGACACTGACGCTACAGGCAATTCAGAGTTACCAAAGTCAACAATATTTATGAAGAAGAATTCAAAATGTGAATTTAAATTCATTAGACACAATTCATGTTGTTTTTGTGTCAGAACGAGGAATTTGTAGTAGATTTCACCTGTCCCTCATTTCACCTGGGTAAAATATTGAATGTGTTACACACCTTTCGGGACTGCAGTAACTGTGTCCCATATTAGATCTCTCTACCATACATTTGAACAGTGAATTTCTGGTTCAAAAGCTAGAAGGGAAAAACATCCCAGATATTGTGCTTGTTGAATTCAGTATATTGGACCAGCAAGCAACAGATGCTTTTACATCTGTCCTCTGGAGGAAATGCACTGTTTTGCAGTTGGACACCAGTGATGGTTAGTGATGGTGGAAGGATGGCGCTGCTGCTCCTTCAGGGATGCACACACTGCAGAGCTGCTCAGTGCTGGGCCACAGTGCACTAAAGCAAAGAGGTCTGCGAGACCCCTCTCTCTGTACCCTGAGCTCTAGGAGACACTCTTGGCATATTCCTGCATTCACATGTCCTTCAGGTGTCTCGCATCCTTCAAAATCCTTTTTCATTCAAAGTGATTTTGGTTGGATCTACCATTGTGACACAAATGTTAATGTATTTTCCTGCTGTCTATGTGCAAAATATTAGTAACTTTTTTTTACCTAAACTGTTAATTTTCTTATTTGTAGGACATTTTTCTCCAAGGTGACATACAGTGTGATATACAGTAAACTACTGACAGTGATTTACCCATTTATACAGCTGGGTAACTTTTGCTATACCGTGCTGCACCATAGTGGCTGCACATCCAATGAACGCCAGGGGGCTCCCTTCCCAAGTTCTAGTAGCTTCTTTTATGCAAGTGTGTGTGTGTGTGCGCACGCTAAGGAGTGTCTTCAAGGAGAAGCTGGTTCAAGAGCTCACTGCTGAACCGTGTGTGTTGGCTCCTAACAGTCTGGGATTTGACCAACAGTCCTTCTCACACAGCTTGTTCTCTGCTGTGTCTGTTGTGTGAAGATCTGTTCTGGAACATCACACCTTTTGTCACTGTCAGTTCAGCTCTGCAAGTAGATTTACTTTTAACTCGCCTGTCTGCATTATTATAGTAAGTACCTTGATCAAGGGAGCTACAGCGGGGGCGGGGGGTTGAAGACCAGGCAACAGTTCTAACCGTTACGTCACCTGCTGCTCCTTTTCGATGCAGCCATGCACTTAAAAACAGGATAATTTGTGAATAAACCATTGATTTGAACTAATGAATGCTTTTCTGAAGAAATATGTTTACATTGTTAGATATTGAAATTTGTCGATTGTCAAGGTTTACCACATAATACTACACTTTGTCTCCTTAAGAAAAAATTGCAGAATTAATCACAAAGGTCTGCAGGGATGTTCCAGTAGATGATGACAGTGCTCAGGTGGTGAATCCTCACACCATACATGGATGTTTCCACATCTGTCTAACATTGTTGATTCTGTTGTCACGGGATCCATCGTGGAATTCCTGAAATAGCCGCGATACAGGTGCAAACAGGCTTTGTCGCTCTGACATCAGAGGCTGGGCTTCCCTGGTTTGCCCATCGGTGATTTTCCACGCACACTTGTTCCAGTTACTGTCACAATCCCTGTGTCCACTGCGGAGTGGCTGTGGAATGCACCGGAACAAACTCAATGATGCCGAAGTCCTGAATCCCTCATATAGCACTGTGACGTTGTCACTCACACCTGGTAGGTGACATCTTCATGTCACACTTTTGGTCCTTGCAGAGCTGATTCAGCTCAGACAGATGATACTGGTCCTCAGATTCTGTTTGTCTCTGCGAGCCAACAGGGTGCGATTCCGTCCAGCTCAGTCCCTCCCAGTTCAAAAATGAAAGATGGCCAGATCTGGGAGCTCCATCTTCTTCTATCCGGGTTTCTGTTGAATAGCCTGTGACTGACAGCTGGATGTGAACACCCACCAGGGCTCTACCTGGATGCCTTCCAGCGGAGATCCTGAGCTCCAGCCCTGTGTTTTTGTAGATATTAGTGCTGTCATAAACAGGTTTAATTGCAAGAATAATGAGCTTTTTCTGAGAGAAGAGTGTGGACTTCACAGCCTTGCAGATGTTGGTGGCTGCAGTTCCAGGAGATGGTTACTGGACACTGCCATGCGTGCTGAGTTTTAGTCTGTGATTTTTTAAAAGTCAGTATCGTCATCTTTCTTCAGCATGTGAAGGTGTAGCTAATTTCAGCTTTGATTTAATCGTGTTTTGCTTTAACTGTGAATTTACATGAGCCCATGCAGTGTTTTATATACTTCCAAGAAAAAGTGGGGCTTTCTTGGGCATCGCTTCGTAAATGGTAGCGGTCCGTTAATGACCTCTGCGGCCAGATGTGAGGAGAGCGGGAACAGGACACCATGCATGGAGGTGGGTCTGGCCACACGGGGAGAAGCACCAGCATGGGCTGCGTAAGAAATGGAGGAAAAGCCCTGTACGATTCCGGGAAGAGGCCCTAAGTCTGCGGAGCAAAGTGCTGCCTGCCCCGGCAACGGTTGCTATGAAAACATGCTGAAAGCTTGCCTTGGGCTGTTGGCAGGGCCAAACCACAAATTAAGGTGCCGTGGTGAGAAGGCATTATGGGCCGTCGCTGTGTGGTCCTCCACCCACCACAGGCCTATGTGCCTCTGCAGCCGCTGACCCGGGATCAGTCACAGCAGCTCACACGCACATGATGGCGGGGGGTGAGTGTCGGCCCAGTCGAAATGCTGTGTATCAGCGTGATCGACCCCAGGCCATGTAACGCCAGTGGAGCCTTTCAGGAGGAAGGTATCTGACAGAGCGCCACCTACCTGCAAGTCCAAGACATTGTTTTATCTTTTCATGACTTCATTATTTTTCGTTTCTAGTGTCTCACTGAAATGTAGACAGGTCAACAGAAAAATTTTAGTTTTTTATGCTCTGACCTTTCTGATGCATATTTTTATGGAACAACATGAAGTGAATTGCAGTGTGTTCAGTGTAAGCTCTTACTGTGTTTGTCCCAGAGCAGCAGTAGATCCACATGGGGCCCAGTGGTGCCCAATCAGAGCTCATGGGCCTCTGGGTGACAGCTGTTACTGATCTAAAAATTATCCATGACTCTTTTCGTAAGCGGCACTCTAGATATGTCCAGCAAGGGACAGGACTGCAGAAATACACATTGAAGCTGACTGTGCATATTATGAAATTCTGTAGTTGAGTACACCAGGAGTATTCACTACTTTGCGCATCTTTCTATCTATAAGTTTTAAGTTTTTCACAAGAATGGAGAATTTGATTGAGTTCACTGTATGCAGTAGGACTGAGCATTGAGATGTTTCATTATACCTCGATGTGATGGCAGACCTTGTCAGAGCATAACTGTTTTGACCTAGAGTACGTGCTGAGCGTGTCTTTCGAGAAAACCAGCAGGGGACGACACTGCACCAGAGTTGGAACTGAGAGTAAACCCAGAGTCTACCCTAGTCAGCCTAGTCTTAATCAGTGATGTTCCCAGTATTTTATACAGCAGCTGCCTGAAAATGGAAATCAGGGTCATGGACATTAACACACTACAAACACACACAGAGCTGTGTCAAAACACCCTGAATGGGTCCTGAATGCCCTACTGGGGCTGTTGGTTATGTAGTGTAAAGAGCTGCAGCCTTTGGATCCAAAGGTCACAAGTTTCAGTCTCACCCCCTACTATAGTACCCTTGAGCAAGGTACTTACCTTAAGTTGCTCCAGTAAAAATTACCCAGTTGTATAAATGGGAAAATAATTGTGAGATGCTGTGGACAAAAGTGTCAGCTAAGTGAATGAACGTAAATGAATGCCATTTGGGAGGCAGATGTTGCTGTTGAGTATCCTGTGGAGTTTCTCGAACTAGGCACAGTGTGTTTTTCAGCGTGCTGTGTTTGTGCCAGATCTTTGCCTGCCCTCCTACAGATGGACAGAGACACTCCATCACGGTCCTGATGTTGCTCTAGGTGGAGGTGGCAAGGTGTAGCTGTGGGACCGATTCAGACTGAGAGCTGTGGAGCAAGAGAAAGCAGGAGAAGTGCGGAGCATCCAGCCCCCAAATGGTTGTCATGACAACAACAGCACAAACAGCCAGCACTGAACAGCTTGCCATCAGGCACAATAAATATATATAAATATCCCTCAGAGCCAGGGGTGCGGACAACAAGTCTTAGCGGCTTCAACGCCAAGCGGCTTGGGAAATGACAGGATGCTGAAGTGTAACATCAGTCTACAATAATCTTAATGAAACAGAGACATATCAAGATGTGACAAAATAATTGACCTAATTTGGCAGCAGAGCTCTGCAGGTGTTCATACTCCTGCCAATGGTGGGATGCAACTATATTGGACTCTAAGAATTAATATGCAGTGGCTCAAGAATTAGAGAAATCATAGAGCCTATGCGGAATTTAATCTATAATGCAACTTCTGCATTATTATGTATTACATGACTTTTTCAGAGAAATAGTGGAATTTTTGGAGTATATTTACACACACATTACATTCACAGCAATTAAATGCTCCTAAAAGCAACTGATAATATTTTTAAGTGTCAAAATATCTAAAGCACCTTTTCACATATAAACAAACAAACAGGAACGGGTTTTAAAGAAATAAAGACCTCTGAGTGGCTGACTTCATTGCTACTAAAAGGCACAGAGTTTAGTGCCAGAATCATAGCACTGCTTCCTAACAAAGTAACGGTCATTTCGACCGCGCGCGCGCACATACACACACACAGCTGGGCCCAGGATCACAGGGCTGCCTGTCAAACCCTATAAATGTCTCATTAAAAACTTTATATTTTGTTGACCCTTTTCTCCAAGGTGACTGAAGGTGAGAGGTTTGTACACTGAGCTACTTTCACTGATTTACCCATTTATATAGCAGGGTAATTTTACAATATCAGTTTGGAGCAAGTAGCTTGATGAGGGATTACTACAGCAGGAGATGGGACTTGAAGCTGGCTCCTTTACATGTAAGGTGATTGCTTTTACCACTGCGCCCCCTACTGCCCTAACACTACTGCTCTCTCAGTGATTTCATAAAAATGTGCATATGTGTATTTTTCTAAGGCAACATTTATTATTGCCATTTTTATAACAGTCACTTACTAACTGTACTCACTTAGTAACTGTACAATGATGTGTTTTAGGGATGAATTTCTGATCTAAATATATTACATATGTGTGTGTATATATTTTTATATATATATATATATGTGCAAACAGATGTGAGGAATCATAGGTATTTTCTATTTTACCAGATTAGCCACAGAGAAATCCATTTTTATACAGATTTCATACCTGTACATTATTTACACATTCTCTTCATAGCTTTTTCCGGTGAACAACTGATAGCTGATGTCTAACATTCGTGTGCCTCAGCCCTGCTCTTGTACATTGTTTATGAGTCACAGTACAACTACAGTCACTGTCAGTGAATTTTGACATATGACATCACACGTGACATTGGTTGACTTTTGACACATTTTCTCCTCAGCAGGAAGACATCTGCAAACAGTAACACTTTCATAAGCAGACCTATCAGATGTTATGAGGTTGTGATGAACGGGGGACCCAGAACCGCGTGATGTAACTTATTCTTGCTCTGGATTTGGGAATAATTTCAAGAAACCTGGTAGCACTATGGTAGGAAAGGAAACCTAATAGTAAAATTCAGATATGTCCTCTTTTGCATTTTGCACATTGTTTCATGTAAAAAAATCCAGTCCATGCACAAAACAAGCAGAACGCTGTTTACGAAGAATGGCACCACGGCGATGCCATGGAGCTCTTAGGTGCCCTAGCACCATCCTCCTCGGAGTTGGATCCCGTCTTTGAAGGAAACTACAGCCTGTTGACTTTCACCTGTTTCTAATTTCTGAGAAGAAATAGTATCAGAAGGCTTCCATATTCCAGTAGCCATATGTGCAAGTGATGCACAGACAAAGAGCCCAATTAAAAGTAGCAGGTGGCAAAGGGCAAAAATTTTCACAATTTCGTGAGGAACTTGGACATGAAAGCGATGGATCTGTGATGCAGCGAAGGATGCAGCAGCTCTGAGGGACAGAGAGAACTTAATGCACCGTTAGGGAACAAATGAATCAGGCAGTTGTCTGGGGAACAGGTCCCACAAGATGAGTTGAGACTATCGCGGCCTGTTGGCCACCAGTCTTCTCCTGCAGCTCCCTGAAAAACACAAAGCGTCCATCGAATGAGAGCTTCCCAAGGGGGAAGATGGTACTTAGGGTACATCGAGTGTCTTCCTGGCCGCTGGGCGAACGTGGGCTTCGGCCGTGCCACAGGGAGCCAAGTTTGACTGTTTATTATCTCATCGGGCGTTCCATTCACTTTTTCCCCCAGCGTGGAACAGAGGCACATTGTGGCCCCGGGTTTGGAGCTTCCACAGGCTTGCGGTGACCTAATGGTGCTGGTGATGTCAGACGGCGTGATGCGGGGGCGAGTGGGGACTCAGTCCCGTGCCCTCAGTCACCGACCACGGATGGAATGGCATTCACAGCTCTGAATGAAAGAATGGAAGGGCAGCTGTCACCATTTCCTTCAACCGTTTTGGAAATCCTTGGACCACAACTCTTATTACCCAAGGTGATCCCTTAAATTGAACAGAATAAAACAACATTTATATTTACGATATGACAAGAAAAATATTTCATCCAGTTGTAATTTTTTTAAAATCTGACATATGAAATACGTGATTTTAATAGAGCAAAGCAAACAATTTATTAATTTTCATAACTCTCATTCCTACCCTAAACTTAGTAACAAACCATTACCAAAACTGAGGTGGCTTCTGAGCTACACCGCTATGTGGGACGAGGAAAATCAAACGAAAAAAGAGAACTCTAAAATAAAACACAGCAAGAGGCACAAACCATGCAAACGCTACAGTTTCAAATTAATGCCCAAAACTCCACTCATGTCACAGAACTTCACACAGATTCACTTCCCATCCTCTTGAATGCAGTGTTTTATAGCATCTCTCTCACTAGGTCAATTGGCCACACCTGGTGCTTGTTTCCCCCTGCTTCCAGTGAACCGTCAGTGTGGAGAACAGGATGGGAGTCAACGCCAACCTACCGTAGTATTCCAAACCATCTCAAAATTAAAACTTGCGGTCACAATGCGCCTTGCTTACAAAACCAATCAATAAATCATTAATATGGAGTTAGAATTATTGAACTAACTAATTTACTTATTACTCCTTATTAAGACCTGCTGCTCTGTAGTGTTCCAGCACCGTTCGTCATCATGACTGCGACTGTAACTACGAACCACTAGGTGGAAGTGCAGCATAAAGAGTCTGACAGAGCCGTTAACTCGCTGCTGCACGGAAACACACTGGAAACACGCTGGAAACACGAAGCACAGCACATGTGGCCCATCTCTGTTTCATTACGGCTATGAATCCAGCTCCAGGTGTGTCACAGCCAGGAGGCAGCAGGTGGTGTCGTTGTTACCGCTCTTACCTTATGACTGGAAAGACTCGCCTTCAGATCCCACCACAGCAGCTGTACGTTTAATCAAGGTTGTTCTTATGAAGGTATACAGTAAAAAAATACCCTGTGATAATAGTAATGCATGCGGTTCAGTAAGGAGTGTCTCTGTGCCGGTCTAAGACAGTATAGGCCACCGGATGGCGCTGTGTGCTTACTGCCTGTACACTGTAAGGATAAAAGCCCAGCATGAGTGGGAGCACATGGCTTGCGAGGTCTTTAAAAGTCACTTGTGTTGGAACGAGAGGCAGCGCCCCAGACAGTTCACAGCGGGAGTGTTACACGCGTGTGCGTGTCGAGCGGCTGCTCCTCCTGCTTCGCAGACGTTGTTCAAAGCATCGGAGCGTGTTGCGTGTTTGTCAATGAGACGAAACCTCCGCTGGTGTGAGGAATTCCCTCCTTTCAGAGGAACCTTTCAGCAACGGTTTTAGAGGTTTCCTGCGACTGGATCTTCCGTGCTGCTGATCCACAGCAGCAGCGCATAAGTGCAAAGCCGCACGCAAGCAGCGTGTGCGTCCATGTGCGCGACAGTGTGAGCAGTAGCATTTCCCGATAAGCAGCAATGAGCGATGAGCAGACGACACAAGTGAAAGACACACTAATATGCCTGCTTCTTATCGATGAAGCCCGTCTTGGGGTAAAAATGGTTAAACGTGACCCACACTTAGAGAGGAATGACCTGGGCTCTTCGCACAGTGGAAGCACACAGGTGATGCATCCTGTCGTCATGGGAACCAGCAGTGTTTGAGGACAGGACCCCCAAGTGGCCGTAGCCACTGGGGACAGGGGGAAGATGACGGCGCAGTAGCCGAGTGGAGGATGAACCAGCCCAGGGGGCGCAGGGGCATGTAAGGGGGTGGGGTGGGGGGCAGTTGCCGGTAAATGTGTGGGAGACGCCTAAAGAGCAGAGCGGTGCAGACGCGCTGTCAGCCTCCAAACCGCAGGCCACAAATGATGTGTGGGGCATGGAAAACATCATGTGGGCCAGAGCGGAAGGGTGGGGGGAGGGCTGCCATTGCACAGCCGTGTGAGAAGAGCACGCCGTGCCGAGGACCGGTGGCCTGGGTCTCTGGGTCTCTGGGTCTCTCTCTCTCTCTCTCTCTCTCTCTCTCTCTCTCTCTCTCTCTCTCTCTCTCTCTCTCCCTTTCTCCCTCTCCTGGCATGTGTGAAGTGTCAGCGGTGAGCAAAGTTTCCCTCTAAAAATCTAGCAAAGATGACACGTCTATGTCTAAACACACGTGGACACATTTGCCTCGGCGAAGCGTGGCTCCGGCCGTCGTGCAACTCCCCCGGACGTGGGCAGGCGTGGCGTGGTGCGGCCCAGCAGTCGCCTCGACGTGGGGAAAGCCCCGTCCTGGGACTGCAATTCCCGTCAACATCCTGTGCTACATCCCAGCACATGCGAACATGCTCCCGACACGTAAGACGGCTCGGCTTTGAGGAACAACCAAACCCGACAGGCCTGGTCCAGATGCACATTCTTCTGCGGTCCTTGCACACAGCTGGTAAACGCTAGTCCACTGTCAGGGAATGATGGGCAGAAACAACAGAACCGTTTGCCTCTCGCTGTCAGACAGGTACAGAAGACACCTGGACAGATCCGGAGAGGCAAACAACCACATTATATGACTGGACCTTTGGCATTCGTACAGATCACTTTAAATTGGCTCCTCAACTTAATAGTTCACTTGAAACAGGCAGTGTTTAACTCAGTTTGTTCGTAAACTGATCTGTTCATAAGTCAGCCCTTCCCCTAAGTCACAATCAAGTAGAAGGTTAGCACTAAAGATGTCCCTCCATTTATTCAATAAAATTCTGTTCGCCTGACCGATTCATCCCATAAACATGTTCAGCCTTCTATTTACTGATCACAGACACCACGGAACACCAGACAGGAGCTGTAAACACTGTGGAAGTCAGTTGACTTTAGGTGATCCCATTCTCTTGTTCTGTTTGAGTGCTCTTTACTGCCTACTAACGGCTGGGAGAAGAAATACAGGTTGCATATGCGCCGCAACCAGCAGAGATGACAGAAAATGCAAATAAAAGTAAGCAAATAAAATGGAAAATGTTTGGATCTTCAAAATTCATACCTGAAGTGTTTGTACACAACCAGCGTACACTATACAGATGCGTACAGACTTGCGACTGTCAGGCATATGAGCAAAGTCCGCTCTTTCGTACATGTTCAGCTCGGTGGAAAAGTTACTCATTTCGGTGCAGCCGAAAACTCCGCTTTCCTGAAGCTGACCTCCACTGGTCTGAACGAGAGCTTCTCATTATCACCTCTGCACATGCTCATATCCCAACCTTGCAGCCTGTCATCCAAAATAATCAGACAGGTGTGATCTTTCAGGTGGAGGGTACCTGTCAGCAGCGGACTGCCACTCGCTCTGCCCTCAGGTGGGCAAAGCCGCGCCCGTCGGCCGAGTCTGTACTCCGGCCTCTGTGTTTCTCCCTGGCTGGTGTCCACAGCAAACGTGCCTGTAAACAGGTGGTGAGGTCAGCAGAGGCGCGTGCCAAACAAAGCAGGGAGGCGCCTCACACACCTGCCCTCAGGCTGCAGCTTTCCATTAGCACCATGGCGAATTAGCTCATCGGAATCATGAGCCGCATCTCCGGGTGGGCGAGAGTCTCTGTGTCTTTGTCACTGTTATTGATCATTTCATTGGCTGCATTGTGATCACCAGTGAAGCTTTTTGCCCTTCTGACATTTGAAACATTTTTTTGTAGGAATGAACCAAGCAAGACCCATGGGCTCATTGCACAAGGCATCGGGTATGAGAGGAGTTCCTCTCCTTATTAACTCTTTGCTCGTTCAATTTTCAGTAAAAACACAGAAATTGTAATGTTCATTTAACCCATCAAGCTTTGCGTTTAGAGTTAATGGGTTGGCCTGTGGGCGCGCATCTCTCCTCCAATCAGGTTATAAAACGACCGTTCTCCAGATGTTTTTTACAAAAACCTTCTGCTGATGGCAGCCATCAATTTTCAGATTTTGGAACACTTTTTTTAATCTGCACGTTATGCAGAATGCCAATCGCAGCTGCCTGGTTTCTGCTAGTGTAAATACATCCTAAATGTATGTTTGAGTGACTTTAATTTATCTTATTTTAGCCCTCGCTTTATCATTGAACCGTGAGGCCCCGGTTTCCAAATTATAGGGGCTGGAAAAGTAGCTTAGCATAGCCGTGTCGCCAAAGTGACTACAGGATCCCTAGCTAGCGAGCCTGTTTCCCAGGCCTCACGCAAAGCACAAATGTGATACGAGCTACGTGCTGCTGGACTGCTGTCGCTGAGCAGCAGGGACAAGGACGGGCACGAGGACGAGGATAAGGACGGCTGCGCTTTCATCCCGCAAATCATCGGCTCGCTGCTTCGCCAAGCTTTGCCGAGTTGTACAGTTGTCACTGTGGCGCAATTTGGCCACTTGTCCAGATGTTGCCACGTTAAAAAAGGAAGGAAAAAGTGTCCCTAAAGCTTGGGGAGGAAAAAAGTGCAGTCAGCAAGCTGCAGTCCGGTAGCCAACCCAAACACAACGGTCTGAGTGTAAACTCCCACTTTGCCCAAGTGCTTTTTCAACATCAATTTTTCTTGCTTCAGTTCAAGTGTTTTGCTCTTCAATAGCGGTCCCCGGGGGCCGATGTTTCCATTGTTCAGCCGTCCAGCGCTTTGTGGTATCCACCATTTTGGCTAACCTCATTCAGCTGGAGCTGTTAAATATTGACCGAGCGATTTAAATAAACTGAAAAAGGCATCAGCGCAGCTGAACCCAACTTGTGTCAACATGGGAACTCGTGCACCATTCAGTTGCACCGGTCCAGGTTGTACGGCGTGCCGTCGGCCCGTTCCACCTTCACCACACTGTCAATTCTCAGTACGCATCAAAGCACCGTAACTGGACCCAAACGTTTGTCCTTGACAATTTAATCTGCATAATAGATCATGTGATGTGGTGTGCCAGAAAAGGGTGTGAACCCAAACTGGTTTCAAGACTCGGCCATAACACGAACTTGGATGGACGTGATTCAAATAAAGCAGACTCTGGTTCAGGGATCACCTTTTTGGAATATTTCTTCTCAGCGCCAAGGAAAATGCACTCACATCAAACAGTTAAAATGACAAATATATATATATATATATATATATATATATATTTATATATATTCATAAGGCTGCTCTCTGAGTTTTGGGCAAGTGCAGCAATAGCCAAGTGCATTGGTTATATTACGCATGCAAATAGACATCTCACAATGCAGAAAGTGTGCCGCCAAATAAAGCAAGTGTGAAGTGGAATTTTCACCAGAAAAGCTGAAGTAGAGGCTTCCTACCAAATTCGGGATGGGCTCGCATGTGTGGAGCAGATTTCCTTCAAACGACCACATCTGCATGGTTGGATCAAGTGCTGCACCCATCGAGGCCCCTCACCTCAGACCTTTGTTGCGTTTCTTTGGGGTTCGCCACGCTTCCTGGAATACGAGCAAACATCTTACTCTTCACCGCTCCAAGTAGATGGGACCCATGGCTGTCGGTTTCCACCAACGTCCCCAGAAGATCACGCTGGGTGCAGGTGCCCCACGAGCTATTTTTGCACCGTGGCCCCGGCTGTCACTTGAAATCTCATAATGATAAACTGGCAGCTCTGTAGGCCGCAGGATTGCATTGCTATGGTTTCTGGAGGCCGCTAGCAATCCGTTGTGGAACGTGGCAGCCCCGAATTAGGAAGCGTGCTAAACAGACACAACAGGCCGGCATCTGAAAACATATACTTGTCCTCATTCTGGGATCACAGCGTCCCACGGGGCCCTTGTATTTTATTTTTGAAGTTCCAGTTGTGCTTTCGCCCTTTTTGGTGGCACGCGCAAATGATCTCCGGGACTCTTGGGAAACTGAGAGAGCTTTCTGGTCACTTTTCCCCAAGAGGCCTCCTTTTGTATCGGTGCACTCTTGTTTACTCCTGAAGAACAAGTCCCTGGGCAAAATGTGGCTGTGTTTGCTTTGGATGAAGGATGAAAAAGTAATGGAACAGCAGGATTTCAACGATTGGTCCACCTCATTAGCTAAACGACACTGTTCCTCATGCTTTGCATGAATGATTGTAGAGGTTCACTGTCTACATCGAGAGCTGCACATGTCCTGCTCCTGACGTCATGAGTGGTTTAGGAAACCAGAGTTAAACACGGCTATCTTGAGACTATGTTTTAAACATGGTGTTTAATCTGTCTACTGCTGTTCAATACAATAGCTACACATCTGGCCTGAACATACTGGCAATACATCTAAGCCAAACACAGCTAGTTTTAGGCATTTGAGATGCATAACTGCCTTTCAGCTGTAGACGTTACATCAGCCCAAACCTCTCCGGATAAGAAGAAGTAATTGTGGAAGTACGAGGTATTCTGCCCAAATTCATTCTCACGCCATTGTCGTCCCCGGACAGAAAATGAATCATAGGAGCATGGCAGGAAATTCACGGATGTAACAAGTCTATTGATAATATGCTTTGATCCCCCATATCTGTCAAATTTTATGACACTGAGTAACCCGTATAGAGAACACCAGAGAAATGTCCCTGGCATGTTCTAAAAAGACGTAGTTATGACCTCAGAATTTTTATAACAAGCACAGAGGCGTTGAATGGTGAAGAGCCCAGGTGCGAATCTTATTCACAGTGAATGAACATGAACAAAAAAAACTAGATGACAATGAGGAACTTGAACTACACGCTGAAAAGTGGATCTTCAGCCTCTCAGTGAGTACATAAACACTGAACAAGGTTCAGGAATGCCTGCCCAGCTTTACAGAAGTGGTGGACTGAGATTTGTGACAATTTAAAAAATCATGAGGAGATTGCAAGTTTTCAGTGGACTGCTGAGACCCTATTTTGTCATTTCAACCCCCTGTGAACCAGCAACATGGTGGTAGCAGACAAGCTACGTGTCAATAATCCTGTGTCTGTGCCTGAACAGATTTGAAATCATCTGTCCAAGTGTACCACACATAACATGATGCTTTCTCCCACATGTCACTCTGGTGACCTCCCCAGGTGAGCACATGGGATTACTGTTGCCTCCAGGCTGTATCTTTCAGCCTGCCAGGAGACATGCATGCTACCTTGATGTTTGCATAAATCTTCAGTAATTCCTTGTTCATTAATCTCCCCATTGTATGCCCCCTGTGGAGTGGGACAATTGGCAAACAGAATCGTAGCCCTGTCTTTGAGTTCACCCACCTGCTCACGTTGTGAATACAGGTATTTTGTTGATTTTTGTGGAATGAAAAGGTCTCTTCCTAGGTACAGGCACATGCCCGTTGCCAGGTGCAGTGGAATAAAACTGGGCTGAGTTGTCTGTCTCTCAGAAGGTCATCTGATTGCTCATTAGCCTATCTTTGGATGGGTGTTTGGCACCGAACCCAATGATAGGTGATGTGATGGCTTTGTTTGGACCTCCAAGATCACATCACATCAAGTTCACTATTCTCCTCCAGCTCAGGTCTGAAATTAAAGAGCACTTTTTTTGGACTATGATCTTGATATGGTGGAAAAAACCTCAGCTCAATGCACTCCCTTTGTTCCTCAGAGCTGTTTAATCCCTCCTAGCATTCAAGAAGGGTCTCAAACCCATCTCTTTGATAGCCACTTCTCTCCTGAACTCCTGACAGCTATAGAAATGAGTCAAACACCATCTGCTCTGATTATCTATATATTTGCTATCTGAATGTTACTTCTATGGGCAGCTGCTTGAGGGATGTGAACCAGCAACATGGTGGTAGCAGACAAGCTACGTGTCAATAATCCTGTGTCTGTGCCTAAAGCCCTGTCTTTTGCTGAAGCACTTTTGCTTACTCTGGGTTGTACATCACTTTGGAGAAAAGTGTCAGATAAATATATAAATGTAAATATACACAGAAATGACAAGGATACTAATGAATCATGTAAAACCAGTGACTGCTGACCTTATCGATTTCATCAGACGTGTCATTAACATACAGTGGCTCATTAAAGTATCAAGTCTTCTTCCGACAGCAGCAATAGCAAACACATTATGGACAAGTCCTGTCTTAACTATGTGTGCCAACAGGAAACTATCAGCGTGATTTATTGCTCTCAGCGTAGTAATATGTGTACTTATTAAAAGGGCTGACCAGTTCTTGGAAGTACTTACCCAATGAAAGGTGTGTTTATAAACAAATCTGTCAAGGCCTATGGTTCTCCTTCTGCCATTCTATGGTAAGACTTAAAGCGCATAGAGTGCTGTTCAGTACCCAATGCACATTGATTTACACTGAAAAGTAGAGGTGTTTGGGCTGGATCTGGAGCCAGGTGCCACCTCCGGGACATACTTGAGAGTGGACCACCAAAGGCAAATGGGTCAAAATAGGGAGACAAAACAACCCCTTTGAAAAGCAGCTCTCATGAAGTCGGCCCAACAAATTCACAATAGAAGGTGTATCGCAAACGTGCAGCTCAGCTGTGGGAGACACCCATCAAACCTTCAACACTCAGGGCAGATGTGATTTTAATTGAGAAGAACTGTTGCAGGAACTCTCATGTTATGTAGGAGCGCATACATTCCTTACTTTGCTGTGTTGGTCAAGAAGTACATGGTAGAGGTTCTTATCCCATCCAATCTGAGTGTGTTAGCCCAGTGATTTGCTTTGGGACACCATACCCTGAGCAGTGGTCCAGGTCGAGACCACAGCTCAGAAAAGTGTCCCAGGTGGAAAGCATTCCAGAGTGTAAACGCTCTGCCTCGAAGGAGCCCCATTTTGGAGCGGCCGACAAACAGCGCTCTTCGCAAGTCGCTCTGGATTGTGGAGTGAAATGCAATGACATCATCGCTGGGCAGGTGCCCCAGGGAGAGAGAGTGAGGGCAAAGTCAAACTCTGGCTCTGTTGACTGGGACGACAACCAACAAACACAAACTGATGTGGGTCTTCTGACTTGAGAGCAATGAGCCCGGCGAGGAAAGAAGGCTAACTGCTGATAAATCCTAATCAGTCTTGCAAGTCTACGTGACGAATAGTAATAAAAGTAAGTGAGAAATACGCAGTAAGCTGGTGGAAATTCCTCAGACAGCCCAGAACTCTGAAATGCTCTAGGAGCACCTTCTCACAGTGTTACACGAGAGCTGAACAACATCTTGCAAGTTTTCTGCGTGTTCAAGCCCTGGGCAATTCTGTGAGTTTTGTGTTACGTCCAGACATTGTCACTCCAGGTGATCCAACAGAAGGCAAAGTTCCACATTTGAGCATTTATAACACTGATCTACAGGTGCCGTATCCCCGGGAGAGCCTCGGCCACGCTGGGCACCCACTTCCCAAACATGTCAACCACCAGGCATGTGGAAAAACGCTCCAGTAAGAGTTGTGGATCAAGAGAAGTTCAGACTTTGTGTGTTCCTCTCAACATAACCATTTTCATGCATGTTCACGGGTGGGCGGTGGGGCTGCTGCTCGTGGGACCAGGTGTGCACGCCAAGACAATGTCCTGGATCAGCACAGTGCGATTAGATAAGCTGCCAGACTGAATGAGAGTGGAAAGAAAAAATCACACTTAATGGTAAGATTTTTTCAAGAAAGGAGAGGTCTGGGAAAACGAATAAACTTGGGATTGAAGGCTGTGTGTGCTGCATGTGCGGCTGTGAACACAGAAAACAGATGGAAAATGGAGCCAGTACGAAGGCAGCGCAGGGCCAAGGAGACCCATCACCCTGACCTTCTGGGCTCAACCCATGTGCACCTGCCAGCAACCTGGAGTATCCGCACATGAGAATCGCTGCTTCCACGTACCCTTTTTCGGAGCATGAGCCAGGAAAGCAAAGTCAGACTTGAAAGGGAGTTGACCGTGTGTCTAACCGTCCCATGTGTCACCTTGGCAGCTCCTCAGGAAGGACTTTCACATGGACAACCAGTATCTCCTTCTCACAGCAGAATGTTGAGTGGCTTTAGGAAAAATGAAACACAACCATTCCAGCTGAAATGGGCACAAGACGACTCAGGGACAAACTCACACCTGTTATTTTTGTGTACTGAACCAGTGCAGATCTTTTGGGTGTGGTTAATATTGCTTTTTTCTGAAAACAAAAAAAATCACTTCCAGGCATTTTTTTCGGGCTGACGGAGAACATGTAATGGAGCTCACGAACCCTCATTGTCCACGGTCTGACAGACACACAAGCATTTGTACACTTTCTGATGGTCCTACCTGCAGTCTGTCACCTGTGCGGGTTCCAGTGAGGGTTTTGATTAGGGTTAGTGTCCCCGTCACTGCACCATTGATACCTTGTCATGTGTCATGTGTTCTCCACTGGAGCTGCAGCCCTGGACTCAGTGAGAAGCAATACAGCAGCAGGTTTCCCAGCACAGATCTCCAGGGGGGGGTCCACAAAGAGGACCCTAAATAGAATGACATGTCTGTATAACACACGTCCCTGGAATGGAGATTTTTAGGGATGAATTGACTGAATCCGTGCGGTCTGACTTTCCTTTGAGTGAACAAGTGATGGGAAAAGGAACTATAGCTCTATTTCACACACACACACACACACACACACACACACACACACACACATTCTGATCTCTCTCTCTCCGCTCTGCCCTCTAGCTCTAAAGGGAGGAGCGCGCACACACGCCCATACACACAATCGCGCGCGCGCACACACACACTCTCGCTCTCTCTCGGTGCCGTATAAGAGCTCCGGGTCTCGGCAGTGGGAACTGCACACACACTCCGAGGAGGACCGAGATGATCAGCCCTGGAGCCGCAGCAAAATGCTGGATGGACACTTGCTCCTGGGATGGTTATCGATCACTTCTCTGATCCTCCTGATCGGCGGCCCGGGACCCTGCGCTGCCTACTTCGGGTAGGACGCCTTCACCGACGACACACACACACTCACACACAAACACACACAAACACACGTGTGCGCGCGAGAGGGGCTTAGCCTTAGGTCTCCTTTTCTAATAACTTCATATTAACGGTTTCCTGATCATCCTTAATGTTATTCTTATTGGCGGTAGTTAAACCCCATTCATAGAAATTAAAAGTGAAACAGTTTTTATTTCAATGATGGTAATGCTGTCAATAATAATAATAATAATAATAATAATAATAATAATAACAGTAATAATAATACTAGTAGAAGAGTGATTTATTATGGCGTGAGAACTTGTGTTCTGTCAGTAATGGATGTCAGTCAGTTGTCACATTTGTCCTGCCGGGTGCCGGCAGGTTCTTTGATGTGTTACCCTGATTGATGAAGGAGTCCGTGCACGCGCGGTGCCGGAGCGCGCGAGCTCAGCGGACCTTCTCGGCGTCTCCATGTGGGCGCGAGAAAATGAGGAAGGAACGAGCGGTGAACGGGGCACGTGGGGTTGTCTCGGAAAGTGACTCTTTGCTGCGTGAGCTTTGGGATGCGGATGGTCTCTGGGTGGTTTTTGGATGATGATCCGCTGATGGTTTGTGGAGAGGCTCCGCTCTACTCATCCTGCTCAGCTTAGTGATCTTCAGCTGCTCGTTTTCCAGGGAATGAAGGTGTGAGTGACACAGGAGGAGGAAGGAGTGTCATTATTTAGTCGCAGGGCGCAAGCCAAGGTGTCACGCTATCACTAAGGTCAGTCATAACAGAGCAGTCATAACACCGAACCATAGATCTGTCCAGGAGATGTAGAGGACGGACACACTAGACACACAGAGGAGCTCTGCAAGATGTGTAGGTGAGGTTCTCTCCGCAGCGATAATGAATAGAGCCCACTGTCCATCATCCACCACCTGCTGTCCGCTGTCCACCACATAGATAGAGCAGATTTGGTGCCCGACCAGCCTTTCGTGCTCCCAACAACTTTAATACATCTTTAAAGACAAGCAAAGAATGCCTGATTGATTCATAATTTCACCTTCCATCCTATACACTGCAGTCATCTGGCATTTCATTTGACATTTACATATGCTTGTAAATTATAAATATAAATTATACATACATGTAGATATATATGCATGTATGCATGTACCTATGCCTTCTTTTTGTTTTGTCTGTTACTGAATGTGTTAGTGAAGCATCAAAAAAGCCCTGGTTACCTACCTTTGCCCCTGTTACGCACTGTAAAATATTATTTGGTTAATAGCAAACGAGGGTGTCCCGCATCGCTCATTAACCAGGACACTGACAGGACGTTGAACTAGGGGTCACACATGGCTCTGAGAACAGCTAGAGTCCCGTTCCTCCTAGCAACGCTGGACATGCTGGGAGGCAGATGGGAGAAGGAGACCCATCCGGCATAGAGGTGTTCACGGTCTGTGTTCCTGCAAACAGCAGCATGTACGCTCAACAGAGAGTCGAAAGAACAGTTGTCCTTAAAACGATAAACTAACCCTTTTAATTTGATGGAACTTTTTCATTTTGCTCAAAGTGTTATATCATCACACTCGTAAAGTCAGGCTATAATCATTTAGCGTCAGGGAGTGGCAAGCAGCTGGGAGGTTCTTTGGTGTTTAAGAGGTGTTTTGGAGATGCCCGGAGACTGCAACCCTTCACACAGCCTGGTTTGACCTTCCAGGTGCTCCATGTGATCATCAGGACCAGCCAAAACATCACTCTTGCTTCTTTAGCTCCAAAAATTTGTGTTGCCGTTTCACTCTGTGATCACTTCCATGTGATGCTTTGCTGCGGAAAACCATGGTGAGCACAGTCTCAGTGAGCAGTGCACTGAACCTCAAGCCAGGGTTGTTTCACTTTCCCAAGTGGCATCTTTGGCTCAGAGTTCAGAAACATCTTCCCTGATCTTGACTTTGGAACAGCTGGAACTTTGTAATGGTCATCAGGACTAGTTCACCTTCTGCAGAGAGTGACAGACATACACACCCACATGCTCACACACACTCAAAACGCACAGACACAGACAGTGGTTTCTGCTCTATCGGGTGTACCCAAGTGACCTTCCCAAAGCAGATGACCCTGAAAAGTTACTCGCAGACAATGAAAAAGAGTGCGGGGCCACACACCAGCGGTCGGCTCTTCAAATAAATAAGTGTGCGAGTGAGATACCCTCCCCTGAGGATTGTTGCGCTGCCGGCTTCCTTGAAATAGATGGTAAATGTTGCATACCCAATTTCGCTGCGCGTGGTGGGGCATGAGGGTAACATAAACAGGGCGTACATGCCCCCTCATAGCTCAGTGCAGGATGGGATTCCTGCTGGAGACGAGCAGCCGCTCAAACCATCTTCCCCAAAGCCACAAGAATGCCAATACGGCTTCTTTGCTCCCTGACCTGTTGTGGCAGGTGTGCATGAGCTCCTGCCCCACCTGCTGCTATCCCTCTGCTCTCCCTGAAGCCAAACGCGAGAGGTGTGGGCAGGACGGCACGGGCGTGCTCCAGGGGCCACTCGAGGACACGTCTCAGCCGGAGACGATTATTTGGACGTCCACTTTTGCTGCGTCACTTCAGCACTGGAGCAAGCCGTACAGCAGGCAGTGGTCCCAAAGTCAGCGTGAACATCATGATGTGTCTACAACCCTAACCATCAATTGGTGCCTTTGGTTTGCCCTTTGTGTTTCAGAGTAAATGATCATTCTGCTGTGTTTCTCCGTGCGTAAAGACACCCTCCTCTTAGACCATGTGCAACACTATGCAATGCAGAGAAAAAAATTGGCTCATCTTGTCGTGTCATTTAACTGCTAGAAGGAGGGATGCTTGTCTGAGTGTGGATGAATTTCCAGCAACATGTTTTTTTCCATGCACACGCCCTTTATGTGGGTAAGAGCTCAGATCATGCAGCTCAGATGGACCGGAATGTCAAGTTTGTGCTCATATTTGTGAGATTGCAGTACAACCATACAATTAGCAGGACTTTGGTGTGAAGTCGTACCTTGGAGTTCTTTTGTGTTCCAGAGGGCTGTCCATCCGAGGGGAGCCCCATGGAAGCAATGAAATGAAGCTGGTGTCCCCTCTAGACTTCCTTATTGTCTTCTGATAGATCTGCCACTGGATCTGTGCTCTGCAGCTGTCAGACCGGCTCGTTTGCACGGATATGAAAAGCTGTAACGTGAAGAGTTTGAAAGTGTTTCGATCACCGGTCCTTCTCTGGGTTCCTGCGTTACAAGGAAAAAACCTTATTTGTACAGCTGAAAATTCAGGAAACATCTGAATTCTGCATTCTGCATTTGAAGCAGATTCTCTGCAGACGTTTTGACTCCTGCTGCGGTACCGTAATTTACTGTGCGAAAGAAAGAGCCATTTCAGGTCACAACCTTTTTCACAGTTGAATTTGCCATTTCATTTATGCACATTTATGAGATGAGACGTATGGCATGTGTCCTGATCACGGTGTAGATCTTTGCCCTCTATCCATGCTGTTTCCACAGTTTGGTGACTTGGTTTCATGGGCATGTTGGTACCGCGGTGCTCAGATAGGGGACGCTCTGTAATTACCCCTCATCAGGGTTGGTGGGCTGCTGTGGGACAGACTCATAACAGGGTCTTAGGGCCCGGTTGTTCGGATGCAGGTGGTGTGTCCAGGCAAGGGTAGAGCGGCCACTCTCTTTGCAGGAGGTGCTTTCCTGTGGCCACAGGGACACCATGGGACCCCGGAAACTCCATAATCTAGCCAGAAGGGTCAGTGCAGAACTCTTGGTTCCGTTTATTCATTTAACTTCAGCATAGACTCTCCCTTCCCTCTGAAGATTGTTAATGTCCGGGCAGTGGCGTAGGGGACGGGTTCGTGGCTCGTCGGAACACGTTGTGGGATGCCTGTAGTACAGGAGGTGTCCACCAGGGGGAGCAGGACGCTTTCCACTCGGACCCTGGTCCTCTATCAACACTTTGTAGCGTAACTCAAGGAACGTGGGAAATTAATTGCAAAAGGAGCCATATCAAAGGGCACATGATCACTGTGCATATAAACCGTGGAGTAAAAAAACAATTTCCAGCTGCCTCAGATGTGGTCGGGCGTGTTTGAGGCAGCGAGTGCCTTTGATCCGCACGGCTGTTTGGGGCCTTTCCATCCCCTCAGCCCCGTCAGTCTGTGGACGGCAGTCTCGTTCCTTGTGCCTGTTTCCTTCCACCAGCTGCATGACTGTGGAACAAAGGCGCCTGACAGATGTTTGCACACTACAAATGAGATGTTTTCTTTATTACCATACAATATTTTATTCTGTTTCTACTCAGGGAATCAGCGCTAGCCTACACAGAAAAGATCATGACACGTCCAATTTGTAATTAAAGAGACGAAAAAGGAATGGACGTGTATGAAAAGTCATGTTGCATTCATCTGCGTTAAATGTGCGCAGAAGGTAAAATTTAGGTCTGTATGTAAGCCTATTATTCCCCCCTCTTGGCTACTCCTCTTACCACATGCTTTCTTCTCACAGTTAAAGACATCTAATATTAGTGCTGTTGTAGTGACTGACCATTCAAAGATGTTGCATTAATGGGCTGACCTGGTAGACCAAGAGGTGAAGTGTTGATTTCCATCCATCCATCCATCCATCCATCCATCCATCCATCATCAACAACCACTCGTCCCCAAGTGGGGTCATGGTGAGCTGCAGCCTTACCTGGCAACACAGGGCGCAGGGCCAAAGGGGGAGGGGACACATCCAGGACAGGACGCCAGTTGCAAGGCACCCCAAGCAGAACTTGAGCCCCAGACCTTCCACACAGCATGCACCGGCTGAGCCCACTGCACCACCACACCCCACTTTGATCTCTTTCCACAGATTGAATTCACCGTGTCCCCCCAGTTCCAGTGCATGCTGGGCATGAGGTGTCCAGTGGTTCAACTTTGTTCCATCTGACTGTATTCCTGGACTGCTTGGCTCGGCTCCCCACCATTTGATCTGCCCGGTTGTCCGAAGTTTGTCGCTCCCATGATGTCATAACGTTTTGAGGCCAGCGTCGCTCCCGTGTCCGAGGGCACTGTTTTGAAATGCCAGCCTAATGTATTTGTTTCCTGGTTACAGTCATAACATGCTGACCTTGGTCTGGACCCTTTCACTGGCCTTGGAGAGCTATTCTCATTCAGTGGCATTAATGTTGTACAAAACACGACATCTTGCCACCATCCGCCTTGGCTGCAGCCCAGCCAGTGCACTCAAAGAACCCTTCCTACATCTATCGAAATTTAGAACTGTATTTTAATGCTGGTGGCTCAGCTTTAAACTGCTTTATGAAAGCCCAGGAACACCTGGCAGTGTAATTTGGTTCAATGTTTGTGTATTTTATGGAACATCTAACATTCTCATGCAAAATTGGCTTTTATGACGGGCTGGCTTTGTCAGTAGTAATAATAGCGTGTCATTTACATTCAGCACTAGACATTTGCCTTTGGTCCAGTCTTTAGAAATATCATCAGAGGAATCACCGCTAGCAGCAATGATCCCTTTACTCTATTTACAGAATGGTCTTTTTAACAAACCTCAAAATGTACACTAATACCAGGCAATTGCATGTAACTGAAGGCAACTGCACACTTTTATTGCTATCGGGAATGTATTTAAAATGTACTTGGCACGCTCACATCCGAAAGGTTTTGTCGTTTTGGTATTGCAAACTGCCAGCAAGACCACAGTTCGGAAATATGGGCTTTCAGATGAAGAGCTTCCAATCCTGCTCGACCAGTCAACTGTGCATGATATGGATGGCTAATCCTCAGATACGAAAGGGAAAATCTCATTCAGAGGGAATACGCAGATCTTCATCGCAGACACGCAGAAGACAAGGCCAATATGCATTGTGGGAAAGCAAATGGCAGTGTTTGTGTAGGACTGGTTATATTAATTACTGCCACTTGCCATGTCTTCAGCTTTCCGTTCCAGACCACAGCACAATTTCCCCTACTGTCTTGTGGGAAGGTTGTGAAAGACATTCCGTATTCAACTGCGGGGGATTGACATAAGTCCTCTTCCAACCGGCGTTTCTCTGCTACCAACACCCGCCATGGATAAATCAGATTAGAAAAGGCATATAGTGGGTGAGAACTTCAAGTTCCCTGTCATCTTAAGCTAAGACATCCTAGACAGTGTGAACATGGAAAAAAAGGAGGACACATCTAAGGAGAAATGCTGTAAAAAGAGGATTGATCACTTTACAGGTCAATCAGTCTTTATAGTCAATTTTCTTCTCCCAGGGCAAGAAATTTCAAAAACACATTAACAGTCAGGCTAATTTTCCAGTCAAGATCAAGGTCTTTACTTTGCAGGCTGGCAAAATCATCGCATTCAGCTTTTGACTGGAAGACAGATGCCCAGAGGGAGTCCGCAGGAAGTAAGCTTGAGTTTGAGTGGTTTACCCCACAGCATTGCAGTTCTGAGGGCCATTAGGCCTGCAGGATGGTTGCAACGATAGTCAATGACTGATGGACTCTGAAAGGGGAACTTGGGGAGGAAACAGTACTGTGGCCTAATGTGGTGGCTTCCACAACACATCCCCAAAAACCTTTGTAATCAGAGTTACTAGAGAGATGGATTGTTGCTGCTGGGGAGATTCAGCCCTGCTATGTGCATACTTGGCATGAGGCTACAGTCCCAGTCAAAACATCTCCAAGAAAGAGAACACGATCAGGTACTACTGTATGAGTTCCTTTGTGTGTGAACAACAAACAGCATCCATAAGGCACAAAATGTCAGGCTTCAGTCAAATTTTCATTCCAGCTGTCGTGTGCGATTAAACACTCACGGCTACCTGTGGAAGGTCACCTGTCCGTCACCACAAAAGACCGCAGAGTACCTTTATGAACAATACTGTTGTCAGTACCGTGGTGTTGAAGGAACAACAGAAGAAGGTGACGGAGAGTCTCAAGAGAGTGTTCAGTTGGCTCTCTTGCGTGTCGTGTGCAGTCAGTGTGACGATAACCGCGGGAAAATTAAATAAGCCTAGATTCTCTGACAAGTGATGTGAATTCCGTCGCATCCAGTGATAAATAAACCACGTAATCCTTCATCGGCAGCTGTAACTAACCGTAAATGATCTGAATGAACCTGGCCTGTTTCACATGCTGCCTCATCTGCTTTCATTGTGACTCTAACTTGAGAAGTCACTTGTTTTTCAGCTGTCATCATTTACGGTAAAAGAAGAGATGACTAATGAGCGAGGAAGTAAACAGGGGTTGCAGAGCACTTGTTCTTTTGGATTGCCATTTGCCTTGTTGCCAAACACTTATCCAGTTAATTCCTGGGAATGAAGCTTCGTATAACCCCTGTGACTATAAAGTCCCCTTTATTAAAGACACCTTTCACAGAAGAAATTCCCACTCGTGTGTGTGACACAGACAACGGGAGTTTTTGTGCGCTTGCACGTGTATGTGTGTGTGTCTGCTGGTGCTGGGAACGCCCAGGTGCCATGGCGTGAGCTGGTGCTTCAGGGGTCATGTGGCCCCTGAGTGGCGGCCACCCGCCTGCTGTGCCAGCCACGGAGCCCGGGGTCCTCTCACCGCTAAACCTCTTAGCTGCACCCCGCCACCCTCACCCAGTGCCGCTGTCACTGAGCCACGCCAAGCATGCTGGATTAAGGTCTGTACTTGTTGCTTCAGCTCGTGCCACTGGCTCAAACGACCTACATTACGCATATGTCTGCATTGCTCTAGGATCGCCCTGCGAGGAGTTCAGCGGGGGTCTCCCATGTCACGCTGGGGCCTAAAGGAAATTTAAAGCTTCGCAGTATCCATGACACTTGGGCGATGCTGCACTTGGTCACATCTTGTACATTTCAGTCCCGTGTGCCCTCCTGGAGGGGTAAAAAGCTGAGAGTTTCTGTGCATGAGTCTTCCCTTAACTCTGTGTCACATTCATATTATTCATCGTTGGACACATTTCGGTGCTGACGTGGAGCTTTTCAAGCTCTCGCCACGTGGAAATCTGCGCACAGTGAGGCCGACTGATCTGATTGCTTGGAATGCATGTAGCCCTCATGTGCGGTGAAGGAACAGGCAGCCCATGACACGTCCCATGTCCCGTGTCACTGAGTAGAGGGTGCTGTGGGACAGTTAAGTGTCCTTACATCAACCTTACACAGAATTGTTCCTTTATGATAGCTGAAACGGCAATGGTGACAAAGAGCTGTAACTGAGCAGTAAATGCTTGGAACGCACTTGTGCAGTTAGTCCCTCGTGCAGTTTCTCAAGCATCCTTCCAGCATGTTCCAGAGTTTCACTGAGTTTCAAAGAGGTCGAGCAAGCAGCATGTTTTCAAGAGAAGCCCACCATAAGAGTGTGTTGATGGCAATGCATTTTTTAGCCTCTAATGGAGTTTGTCATTTTGTCTTTTCTCCTTAAACACGGTCTAAATTGATTCCAGAAGCAGAACTAGAATCAGCCAGAGCTGAAGAACTGGATGGCCTGAAGCATCGGCAGCCCCTTACAGGAAGTGACCTGCCAGACTTGACCTAAATGCTGAGGTCAGGAGTTTACCTGAGTCTTTTGAAAGATACTTTAGCTCAAAGTAGAACATGTTGTTCAAGCAAACAGATCCAAGTATGTCACAACATTTTCTTCCAACTTTGATTTTTTAAAAGTCCGGTTCCATTTTTGCTTGTTTTAAACCAAACCCCATTGTTAGCAGTGCTGCCTCGGTTTCTACACTCTTGGGGTTTCCTGCTGATAAATTTGGATCAGATTGTTTTGGAAAGGTTCTTGCAATATAGAAGTATTACACCTGTTTTACTTACCTATTTGATGAACTGTTTCTGTATCTCACCTGGCTGTTATGATCTGGTTTTGCAGGGAGTGTTAAGAGGGGTTTGGGTCAACGACTGGAGGGAACAATTAGCAGTCATTGGAGATAATTACATCGCTGGGGGCTGGAGGGACCAGTAGGGGCAGGACCACACAGTCAGTGGGTTTTAATGCAATGTTGGATTACCCCGCTGTCCCCATCACCTGCACGCGTTCAGCGGGGTCTCACATACAAAGACCTAGAGTCGCACCTGTGCACGTGCATACACAGACTGCACCTGTTGTTTGGGAGGAGCAATGGGACGGGGAGCAGGATGGTGCGTACTGCAGGGTGCTGTTTCAGGACCCTCCTGTTTTCATTGCAATTTTGTACAAGTTTTATTGTATACCGATTATTACCATGATAATTTACTATGCTCTACACCAATTTGAAGTAGCCCACCTGACTTATAGAGTTACCCAAACAGCTTCAGGCAGTGCAGTTCCTAGTATTTAGCTGTATCAGCGAATGTTTGCCAAGCTAAATCAAAACTGCTTTGCATTTGACATCTGAGCAATTGATTCCCTACCTGTGCTTGAAGGGTTGAGAGAATCCCACTGAAATAGATTTTTGGTTTTTATACATTCAAAAGCATTCTGAGAACTTTTTTGATGATGTATTTTAGGTTTTAGCACATCAAACATTGCCATCAGCAGTGAGTATTCTTTTTCTCTTGAACAAGAGCAGTGAGTATACATTTTTAATGCTGTGACTGGCATTCCGGTTTTATTGAACAATTTGTTGGCCTTGGAACTGAGAGCTGGGCGACGCCCTCCACTTACTGCCTTTTGCCTTTTGAACACACTGTAACATCATGTCTGCTTGGAAGGCATGGCTTGGTAATGTGTTCCATACTGCCGGACTCTCTGAGAAGGAGGGGGAAACCATCTCCTGTTATCACCTCCATGCACTTTCCAGGTGATGGGGACCAGATGGCTAGTTCTTGGGCATCAGTCCCGAAAACCCAGAGCCAGAGTTACATTAAAGACTTGAGCCTGCACTGTTCGAAGGGGGAACTGCAGTGAACTGAAACCACTTGCTTCCATTTCACCCTGTCTGTGTTGGTTGTAACTGATGCTCCTGGTTGTCTCGTTGCTTTATAGCGTTAGCTAACTGTTGTTCATGGACACATCTGTGGGTTCCTTTGGCAGTGCTGATGGGCCAGAGGTGTGTGTATGTGTAGCTGAAAGGTTGTCTGGTCATAGTGTTGGAATCTTCTTCTTGATCCCATTCTGTGAAAACAAACACGACTCTTGGTAATAGTTTTGTCCAGCAGCACAGCTGTACACCCAAATTCATCAGCCATAACAAGGTCTTCACAGGGATAATGGGGTGTTTAAGGACAACAGCAGTTGACTTGTTCAGCTCAGATTTTTGGTTCTAGTCTAGAACATCTGGAACAGTAGGTTTTGGCAGTCAGACAAAGATGGATAAAATCACTGTCAAACGCAGAACTGGATGTGTAAGCCTGAAATGGCAGTTGTGCGGTAACAGGAGGAAAAGACTATTTGCCCAGATGATGCGAGCGTAGCACCTCCTCTGCTTTTTACTTTGTCTGATTTCTCTGTGGAGGACAGAAGAGTAAGGTGCAGTAACCCCACACCAGTGCACTAAATCTCAGCCTCTGGTTAGTGTGGGCTTTGAGGCCTCCTGCTCACAACCCCTGGATCCTCCATTCTGGGCTGCGAAGATAGCTGGGCCTCATGGCCGTTTTAGTGGTTCGGGCAGCCTATGGAGCAGATGCAGAGGGAATTTCTTGGTCAGATAGACACTGCTCAGCCCACCTACTTGAGACCTTCAAACTGGATGCAAGCTCTTGTCCTCCCTCTCAGAAACTGCCAGTCCTTCCTTTCTTTTGAAGCCACTTCATTGTGTCTGAAAGGAGAAAGCAGGACAGATGAACGTGTTTATTCATGTATGAATAATACACACACAGCATCATGCTCAGATTTGAAACTTTGGGCTGTAGGAAGCCATGAAACCTGGTTTGCACATTGTGGACTATTAAAAGGTCTACTGACTTCCAGCAAATTTTAAAGCAGCTCTTAAGTCAGTTCTTTCCGGCAGACTCGAGACCCCAGTGAGGTTATGTTTTTGTTCCTTTATCCCGGGCCAAAGCCATACTTTAATTTCCTTCAATGGCAAGCGTCGCAGGTTAGTCACCCATCTAGGTGGAAGTCCAGGGGGAGCAGCATGCCGCAGTAGGAACCTTTTGCTAGGGGCCACGGTTGTCGTCAGGGCTGCTGAATGAATGTGCGCAAACACTGGAGTGGAGCCTGCGACTGGAACAGAGTTGCGCACACAGCTCGTTCTTCATGCTGTTAAAAATTTGTGGCTGTTGTCAGGGCATTTGTGATTTCTTTCAATTTCTTACAATATATCAGCTGTGTACCAACAGGCGAGGCTCGGTCTTTGCTCCTCTGCCTTGGTCACATCTGCTCCTGATTAGTCCCTCATTGGTCTCCTGGTGTCCTCAACGCGTGTGGGAACTTGTGTGTATGGCTCTCACTCATTTTTCTTAGTCCTTGCTCCCCTATATTCTTCCTAATTCCTGGGCAAAATTATTATTTATTCATTCGTGGAGTCATGATTCATACCGCACAAGTGAGCCACAAGAGCTGGCTCTACTTCTGAGTTTCTTTCTCTGACAGAAAATAATTTTTCATTAACGAAAAAGAGCCACTATGATCTTGGCAAAGGAGGCAAGCTGGGATTGCCAAAATCCATGTTGTCGCCGACAATTTGCAATAAGGAAACCAGACCAAATATTTTCAACAGGGTTAGGCAAATGGCAAGAAATTAAAACATTTAAGAGGAGTGTGTTGTTTGATATAGTGTCACTGCATTTCGACCGATCAAGCAGAAGGGTCCAACCCGTCTTCCCGAACCCAAAGTAAGGGTGCCACTCGACGCACATAAGACCCAAAGCTGTAATGACTGCTCCATTGGTTGTGGCCTGAGAGGCTGCCTCTTAGAACGACTCTGACTTTTGCGTGTTTTCAGAGTCTTCACTCCTCTCTGATCTGAGCACAGTCCCTCCTCCTGCTGCTGCCAAGTTCTGCCTAGTGTATCCCTGCCTACTGCTGAGTTATGCGTACTGTATCAACTTGCCGAATTGGGATTTGGTTAAGACTCTTAAGGGATTAAATATTCAAGAGTTTTTTTAGTACCAATCAATTCCCTCGATTCTGGTCTCAAGTAAAAATGTCTTACAGGAATGTTGTTGATTCAGTGTGTGTAGTTATGGTTTTGTTCTCTGTAGAATATGCAGCTATTGGTCAAAGAGTGTCTGAACTTCAGATTTCAGCTGAATTAAAATATAGAAATGCATTTTATTCTCTTGAAATAAGGACACTTTTGTTAGATTACATTGTTAGATTTTTTGTGTTTGTGCCTTTTGTTTTTTTAACTGCTTCTTGTGGCAAAATTACATGTGTAAAAAAAATTGACCACAAAAAGGCCACATGTAGACATAGAAAGGCATTAGCTACAAATGTGAGAGTTTTAATTTATCACAGACAAATTTGAATGAGTCCCAGATAGCAGACTTTGATCAGGCACACGATCCTTGAGAATCAGCCTGTTGACTGCAGAGCCCCGGTACATATGGGCACACACGTCTGGAAATGCTGATATCTCACAGAATATGTGATGTCAAATACGAGCAAAATCAGAGTACAGACTGAAGGGCCGTGGGGTCAGATGTGAGACTCGGAGCCCACCTAGCCACGCAGGAAGTGGGAAGTGGGTCAGGACGTTCCAGAGGGTACGGCACTGCTCACCCATCTCCTGTAGGTACCGCAGCTGTAATCCCCTGATTGCTGGCAGCCCTGCAGAGCTCCGTCAGGTGGTCCGGGTGGGACCCTGTTATTCTTTCTCAGCTCACGCTATTTAAGGGTGGGGGCGTGGGAGGGAAGGGCGGAGTCTCACCCAGTCTTGTGGTGTGGGGGACCCCAGAGGAGGGCTTTTCACTGGGCTGAGTCGTCTAACTAATGCCCTTGATTGAACTGAAGCAAGCCACTTCTTCCCACAATTCTGAGTGTAAGCGGGATTTATGAAGACCATCGATGTGCCCCCCCAAGCAAACAGCCCTTATGTTTAATCATCCTAAGGAACTTCATAATTTCAGTAGCAGTGAAAATGCCAGGTCCATGGAAACAATGGCCATGTTTGTTCTTTTTGCTTGACTTTGCGAGGTAGCTAGTCCAGGATAGTAAACTCAATTGTGCTTCTGTTCCCCCCAGCCCTGTGTCACAGTGGAGTACAGGAGTATTTGGCTCCGCTCATAATATCACTGTCAGTCATTGTTAATCCACCTCTAAGCAGCTGCCAAGGGGGAAACAGGGTGGGGGGGGTTCACCATTCCTCTTCAACATGTTCGCTCAGAAGACATTGCCCTTGAGTGACACATAAAATTCATTCTCTCAGACTGAAAGCAGTGTGCTCTTTTCCCCTTTTCTGTATGAAACCCTTTATGATTTTAATTTTTCTCCACCTCTAAGCATATAAGGGATGGAGAAAAATAAAAATGACTAAAATTATTATTTTCATTTTTCTCTACCAAAAGAATTTAATTTCAGTCTTTATTGATAATATGTGATGCGATTGTCCTAGGCTCTTGTCAACATCCATCTTGTAGACGTGATGGAATGGGTTGAGAAAACAAATCAAAGACCATCAGTAACAAACAGGCAAGTATTACGAAGTGTTTTTTTTACAAGGCTCATGGTGATACAACACTTGAGCACTTTGGTTAAGACTACCGGTGTAACCAGTTCAGGTAGCTGGAGCTTCAGTCCACGTTCAGCACAGCCCTTGAGGAGGAGGCCAGCTCTCCAGTAACAATTTGTCTTTATTTCATGCATAAATGCTTCCCCATCGGTTCAATCTCAGGCCTCCCAAGACCCAATAGATTGTTTTTGTTCTGCCTCGGCTTTGGAAAAACATGACAGTAATAAACTAATGTATCTGTGTGTGTGTGCACATGTACATACGTATGTACATAAAGCAAACTTTAGGTGCAATATGAAGTGTTGATGCTGGATCCCGGGGGATAAAATGGTGGGGTAAACAATCCTAGACATTACTCTGTGAGAAAATGCTCTTGAGGGAAAGGTTTAAGGTGCACAACTGGAGACTGCGAAGCTGAATAAACAGCTGCGAGACTCTCACCTCACTTTTAAGATATTAGCAGCATTTCACAGCATCTTGCACCTGATTGCGCCATGCCCCAGATGTGTCACTATTATACGACAGTACCGAAAAAGCATATCAATGTGCCCAAGAGCATCACACATAGCAAGATGAGAAATGTGTATATGCATGAGAGCTTGTGAAGGTGCGAGCGGGTGCGAGCAGTGACTCTGCAGACATAATAGGGTTGGGTGTGTGGTGGTTTAAAAGACATTTTCAAGGTGAAATGAGCCACGCCGAAATATATTCCACGAGACGTAAAAGAATGTGTTACTGAGTGCCATATGGAAAAGATTTTGCTGCAGTGCACAAGGAGCAGCCATGTGGGTGTCGGTTATTTGTGACACATGAAGAAGGCACGACTTGCACACGGAGCATATTTTCCCTTATAGGTTTATTACCGTTTTGCACAGTTGCGAGTAATGTGTCGATTTGAGTTTGGCTGCTGGAGTCCCTCAGTCCCGTTGTCGATGAGACTGTTTCGTCTCTGTGTCCCCCAGGCGCCAGGTTCAAGGTCCCCGCCGGTCGGAGCACAGTTGCTTTCTGCATGTGCGCTGTGGCGGCTGGACGCAGCGCTGAGTCTGTCAGCTGTCAGTCTATATTTGCCTCTGAAAAAGCTGTGGCATCTCAGACACTAGACCATGTCACCACTCTCTGTAATGGCCACTTGTACTGCGGAGGATAATACTGCATCTGAGTCGTGCAGTGCCGCATTGTGTCCCACGGGGCTGGAGTCCTTGTGTAATTGTCGCCTTCCTCGACTTGCTGGCCGTCCATTATCTCATCCCGCCCGGCTCCTTTTCGTTTCAGTTTCCTCAGGCTAAAAATACCTGCCTACAACATTCATTACACACTTCACCTTTTATGATAGCACTGGGGCCTCGGTGCATGTTATGGGATTGTCGTTACCTGGTACCCATAAACGTGTCACCAGGCAACATGTGTTGCCTTGTTTATGGACAAGAGGTCAAGTGCATCTAATGGTTTGATGAAGTCAGTCACTCTTGTCAAAATCATTACCCTCTGTCAAAATGTTAGCGCAAAGAACAGAAAGTGCTGCAGGGATGATGCATATTATTTCGTTTATGACTCGTATCACTTTGTCTACTGGAGCAGCGCCCACAGGACGAAATGCACAAGGTGAACAAGGAATGACTTTAAGGTGGGCTGGAATGCAGCTGTAATGAAATAAAAGTTACAACTGTACAAACACAGAACGCAGAAGCTTTGGCTACCCTCACAAGGAGAGGCACACATGACGAGTGAAGGCAAGCAGGGGAATTTATGTGTAAAAGAGCATGACGGCAAACACAGGCTTGCTTGCCCTCTTTCACTCTCCGTCTTTCTTTCCTTTTTATTCTATATTCCACTTTCACTGGCCAGCTCTTCGCACAGGTGGAGGTTTGTGTGGAAAACAGTTACCAAACAACTGCCACCTTCCATGTTTCCAAGCACTGTTCTCGTTATATTGGCTTTATGTTTATTCTAAATACTTTAAGCCGCTGCGAATAAAAGCCAGAGCTGGAGGCTTGTCAGTTTGCTTTACCCGAGTCGTTTATATTCAATAGCCTTACACACACCTTGCATCTGTCCCCATCTACTCCCACTGGTTGCTAGTGACAGAGTCTAGCAAAAACAATGATTCAGCATGTTTAGTCTTTTCCTCCACCCCATGTACTCAGTAGTTAGTGTAGGTAAACCCCTGTGAACCCTAAACCCTAACCCTATGGATGTTAAATCACTGCTAACTTCCCCATCTTTCCCGTTACTCCCTATTCACATATTTCTCAAAGCATAGTCTCTGTAATCAACACCTAACAAGATGACCATACGCTCACTGTACATAACCGGTAGGAATATGGACTTGGCTTCTCTCAGTCACCTGGTCCTTACTGGATGTGATTGCTGTCAATCAAGAGGATGGCAGAGAGAGAGAGCAGTAACTTTCCAATGAATGCAGCCTGTGATTGCAGTTATATGTGCTCTATGCTAAGCTGTGTTCAGCCCAAATGTTATGTCACTTGTGGCAGGTAAGTATGTTCCATGAACACAACTGACCAAATTTTCCTCCTGGTCATTTATGGATCACTGAGCTTCTTGTGTTGGAAATAACCTATAAATGCCTCAAAACGCAATGATAAATGAGCAGTGCTGTCCTTTGAGGGCTTGCCATATGGCATCACCTCTCGTACTCTTAGCATTCTCATGAGAACGTAAAAATGTCACCCTTACACATAGACTGTAAATATAAATCTCTGATGAGCAGCAAACGGATCATAAGATGAATTTAAAACTTTGCTCAACCAGCGCAAGTACAGAAGTCTATCATTGCTCTTTCATGGGTTTCTAAGCAGTCACATATTAGACAGTTCCTTATATACCTTCCTTTCTAATGACATTGTGTTTTTTCTTCAGTCTCTTCCCTCATATGCGAAGTCATAGAATAAAAGTGGTACTGAAAACTCAGGGTTGATATCACAGAGTAATTCTGCGAAATCTCTGGCAAACTAGCAAGCGAAGGACACTATCAGTGCGGAGTGTAATCGTCAGTATGATCTCTCTATACCTAAATTTAGCTGCTTAATGTTGTCCGAGAGGTGAAGGTGATTTGAAAAGTGTACTTCGATGAGGTAATAAAGAACTAATGAAAACTGGCAGGCCTGTCTGTGACCTTATGCATGTTCCCTCAGCACTATGGGTTACAACTGACACACATTTTGTGGCAAATGAAGTAGGGCACTATCCGCAGCTCTGAGACACCGCCCTGCTATAGGACTTCATCTCCCCAGTAGTGTCAGAGCGACATGTGGCGGGCCTCTTCTCCAGCAGACCACCTCCTACCTCGACGTAATCAGCAAAGTCTGGAGAGGTTGGTGGGCAGCCAAAAGCAACAGACAAGGCTGGTCCAAAGCAAATGGCAAGGCCTCATTGAGGGAACGTCTGCTGAGCTTCAGCGGCCTGGAGAAGAGCGCATGCAGCAGTTGGCTCAAAGACGTGCAGAAAATACATAAATGAATGTACAGAATAGAAACAAAGTAAGCAGTCGGACTGTTCCATGGAAGCAGTGGTACCTAAGGCTTGTACTGGTATTAGATTTATTTTTGTTAGTAATCAGCAGCGATGGTTTGTAATGAAATGTTTCAGCACACATTGTGCCTAATAAGGGGTTAACAAGGTGTGTGAAGGCCAGCACGGCTTCAGAGTACCCTGCTTATAGCTGTTACATCACATTATTTATTAGCTCAGCAGACCCCTTCGTGCTTGCAAGTTTTCCCATTTATTCAGCTGGACATTTCCTGATGTAATTGTAAGTTACATACACTGCTCAAGGGTACAACAGCTGTAGCCCTTGTGGGATTTGAACCAGGACATAATTGAAAGTGTTTGGCTGGAGCGGCCCAAAGTGCACGGTGCCAATGGAACACGCCGTGTCGATGACTCAACAGAGAAACCTGACTGCCAATCATTTCCCCCAGGTCCGATTTCCCAGAGAGCAACTCCATCGGCCGAGGAGCATTCTGTGGATTTCCGAGCCTTCTGAGCCCGAGAACCATTTTCAAGGTCCTCATCAGCGGAGCACAAATGGGGAGCAGTTGCCAGAGCCAGTCCGTTAAAATAATGAAGCAATGTCTATGGAAACAATGTGTGGTATGGTGTAGGTTGGGTGGGCAGAGACGTGCATGTACCTGCACGGTGGGCGGTGCGGAGCTTGTGTTTCAGTCAGCTGGAAGCAAAACACTCATATGATCCGGATGGCCCTTCAAGGTCATTTCAAATATTTAGGTGGGCAAAATGTTTCAGCTGAGAGGTGAGAGGTGCACCATAAATCAATATTGCCTGGAATTTGGATGGGCCTGTGGCTGCGAATGGTAACTGATACATCATACATTTGCCTTAACGTCTTCTTTCTTGTAAATAAAGGAGAGTAAAGTTTCATATTTTTTAATGGTCGAGCCCATGTTCTGTTGTAAATGAAATACACTAGTCTATATAGAAACAACTTTATTCCTGCTCAGGTCATTCAGGTGTAAAACAAAGGCCCAGTAGGTTAGTGGACCTGATGCATGACTGGGTCTGCCTGAAAACCCCATTCGAACACCTCTGGTTGTATGTCAGTCATCTTAATTTTTCCACTTAATGTCTCAATTGGACCAAAATGCATGTTGCAGATAGCCTATTAGGTTATCTGACTTAAAAATATTGTTTAATGTCTTTTAGCTGTTTCTTAGAGTAAATCCATAAGCTATGCCCAGATTGCTAGGAGTCCCAGAAGGCTGGGGAACATTGTAAAAAATAGTTGAATAGATGTTAAGAATTTCATTGCATTGCAACTCAATGTCACATTAGAAAAATACCAAAGAAATCCCTTTAATCTTGACATCTGCATATATGAATGCCTTCTCAGGAATAAGGTGGAAATTTTTCATGGGGTCTTTCATTGTCTATCTGTAACAATAATTTAAATTCGGATTTCAAAACTCTGCTCTTCACCATTGCCATGTAGCAAGACCGACTTGGCCAGTGTCATAGAGCAGTGAAGTATATGTAGGAAATTACTGGGTTTGGTATCAAAATTGAAACCTCTCCATGCCGAGCTCTAAATGCTAATATCCGGAGGAAGCTTGTGACTTACCAAGGTCAGGGAAACAGGTCTTTGAATGGTAAACCCTGGAATTTGGATGGTGATGCAAAGCTTTCCAGGACTGTTTCAGGATACTCTTGGTAGACCAATGCAAGTGTCACAGCTGAGTCTAAATTTTCTAGAGCCTCAGGAATAATCAAGGCTCTTTAATCTTCAGCATGTTGGTGCTTTAAAGACTGATACTTGCCTTCATCAGAAAAAACAGAGCCATGCAGAAGGAATTATGGGAAAGACATTGCCATTCTGGGATTACATTCTGGAGTCATGGCGTTGGATTCACTCAACTCACCTTCCGGGGGAATCAAAGACTGCATCCCTTTCTGCCTTCAAATTATTCTTAGTTGAAACCTAAAAATAGTCTGTTGTGCACAGGTCAGACCAGGATTCCCAGGGATTAGCGTGGTGACTTGCTTCTGGCTAGCTTCCAGTCGTCTATGTTGATGGGAAAACGATGACTACTTGCCATGGTGAAAAAGGCGAGCCTATGTGAACCAGGACATCAACTTATTGACATTTAGTGACAATGTTATAAATAGCTGTAAATGGACTTAAAAGTCTTTTTTTTTTAATCTAGAATTCCCCAGAGGGGTGGCAACCACAGGTACTTCGACCCCCAGAGGTTTTTTTATACCTTGCCTTTCATTTGGGAGTTTTTTTGTTCCTTTCCTCTTTGGCCAGTTTTCGTACTGCTTTAATAATTACTAAATCATCATAGTAATTTAACCTATAGCCAACGTTTTCTTTGTTTTGTGCTTCTGATCCTTTTTTCAGCACTCTGTGTGAGAAGAACCCTATATAAATTTGGATTGAACTGAATTGAATTTAATTGAATTGAGCTGGAGGGGCGCGGTGGCGCAGTGGGTTGGACCACAGTCCTGCTCTCCAGTGGGTCTGGGGTTCAAGTCCTGCTTGGGGTGCCTTGTGATGGACTGGTGTCCCGTCCTGGGTGTGTCCCCTCCCCCTCCGGCCTTATGCCCTGTGTTGCCGGGTAGGCTCCGGTTCCCCCGCGACCCCGTATGGGACAAGCGGTTATGAAAATGTGTGTGTGTGTGTGTGTGTGTGAATTGAGCTGTGGCCATGCAAGTGGTAGGCCAGGCAAAGGGACACCTGAATGTGTAAATGAAAGACTCAACACTTTGCAGGCTGTCATTGTTCTAACCTATTGTAACCTAACATTTGACACCGTGTGTGAACAGTTTGTTATGACTCGGCCTTGCTGTCCGACCCTGTATCCTTGAACCAGAGCACTAGTCGCATTAGTGTTAGCTCCTGAAATAGCGTTCTGGTTTCACAGCAGTTGCATTCACAGGCTTTTCCACAAATGCACCAGCACCAGGACACCTGCCTTCCTTGCCCTGCTAAGGCCGCATTAGCTTTTATTTCAGCCCTGTGGCCCTTAGTTGGCTCAGAGGCTCTGCCTGAATCTACATATAAAGGTGTGGAGATCTGCAGCACAATGGTGTTTGTGTCCGACATTCAAAGCACTTGACCCCGGCGGCACCACTATAATCCCTGAAGCGATGGACAGGAGGCTGGTGGATTTAGCATTTAGCTAGGTACTTTACCTCAACCGCTTTAGTGGAGCCACAGCTGTGCTACAGAAACGATGGATCAATATTATGCAGCGTGTGCTAAGCCACCCTCAGTAAGAGCATGCAGACGGCTAATCCGGAGGCATGTGATAATGCATTGACACTGGTGCATTCCAGGTTATCGCTGTAGCGACTGACACCAAATAAACAGTGGTGGCTCGGGTATAAAACCTCATGTTTACTATTTCTCAAACTTATTGTCCAGGATTGGCACACTTTTGTTTCGCCCCTGAGCTACTGGTGTAATGATCCTCAGCAGCACTAAAGTACTTTCTCCTCCTGTTTAAAACTGCACTTCTGGTCTCCTTGATATTTCTTTCCACCTTTTCATAACCATCAAGGTGTTGGATGTAGATAGTTTGCCTTCTGTTCATCTTGGTCTTTAAGTTGGACCAGGAGCTGTGGCTATATACGTATGTCAGGCAGCAGTCAAAGCCACCATCTTGCACTCCAAGGATCTAGATTCAAATCCCACCTCCTGCTGCGGTACCCTCAATCAAAGTACTTACACTCGACTGATACAATAAAAATTACCCTGCTCTCTAAATGGTACAGCAGTGTAAGTTAGCTTATGGAGGAAAGTGCTGGATAAATGAGTAAATGTAATATGTCTGTATTTTATAAATCAGGAGACGTTTTTGAAATCTTGCATAAGCCTTTGGAGATTACGCACGTAGCTGGTGCACACTTTTTAAATTAATAACAGCCATTTGGTTTTGGTTGTTGCGCCCACAGAGCGATCTGCACATGCGACATGACTTCGAATGCTCAAACCCCTGCTAGGAATATTTACCTTCACTGAACAAAGGCGCTTCGGCGAACACTTCGGCCGTCAAGACGCAGCTTGCTGGGATTGTGCTGGAAAGTTCAGCGGCAACGTTTCACACGAGCGAGGAAAGGCAAACAAGTTCAGAAATAAAGGAGCTGTTCGACTTTGACAACATCTCCGAATCTCTATCCTGAAGGCAAAATTCCTAAACAAGGCAGGTCACATCTGTTATTTTAAACTTCTTTGGTTTCCTCCTCCGCTGCAGAGAAGCACAAATAGATGACATAGTCTGCAAGACGATCCCATGAAAGCCATTATCCCAACAATGCGGCCACGCTGAAAGTTTTCGTATGTATGGTTCAACATGATACTAAATTACACTTTATGGACTGCAGTGAGTTACATTTGTCTGTGGCTCTCTCCATATCTCTGGTTTATGAGTGCCCCTTCCCAGGCAGAGGAAGACCATGTCTGAAGGCAGCCAGCATTACCAACGGGGCTGTCAGTGCGGTCGTCACCACAGAGGCGACCTTTCTTTGCTTTATGGCGGCTATGACATGGCCACAGCAGTAGGCTGGAATAAACATACATGCGCTGGGACACACTACACAGTGGTGTAAGCGCAGCACCTCGCAGCCGGTGCACTTTCCCGAAGCGGTTGTCATTTAGCGATTGTTTGCTCTGTGTGCCTGTCAGGCCTGTCATTCTCATATTTTTGGGTGACTTCGGATTCGGTGTGTTTGTTGTACCCGGGCGCATTCGTCATGCCTTTTTCCCGCGACTGAATGAGTAACTGTCAGACGTTTAAAGGCTTCTGCACTTTCTTTTATGCACGGACAGACTTCTTCACAAAGACACACGTCTGTTAGTGTGATAAAGAAGCCATAGTCGCTCAAAAGGAACACACAAAACCCCTGTTTATCTCGGGAGCTGAGCTGGGGTGTCTTTGTTTAAAAAGGCGAACGGCTTATCTGTAGCTTTTATTTGCATTGCTTCAGTTTCTAATGTTTTTTTTTAAAGGAAAAGGCAGCTGTTTTCACTTAAGCTGACGTTTTCTAAAGGCTGAGGCTAGAATTATCTTCAGTTGCATAGATATTTGTGGCATCTGTTTAAAAAGACGCTGTTGTGAAACTGTGCGGCAGCATGCCGGCCTTGCTGCGCGTTGAACATTTACATTTCGACAACAGCAGCATTTCCTGAGCTGAGCTCCACTGCGCTCTGCATTTTCACAGGTTGTGCTCATCTCTACAAGCAGAGCGGATCTGATAACTTTATTGGAATTACAGTTTTAATGGCTCTTTTACTTGTAAAGATTTTTATACCGCAGAAAGAGCGGAATAAATGATACAGACACTACGTTAATGTGCTGACTGAGGAGCTCATTTCAGCACCTAACCCTAACTCTGATCCTAACTCTAACCCTGATCCTAACCCTAACCCTCTTGGCTATTCATCTGTTGATGTTTATTTTGAGGACACAGTAGCAATAATGGGAATATTTGCTATGGGCAGCAGTTTTAATGGGGAACGACCTCTTCTTTTCTGCTCTTGGAGTGTGCAGGGAGCGGTCCTGAGCACCAATTTGCATTTTTTTGTGAGATGTTACCCAACGAGAAAGACAGAAGACAGGATTTGCCCTTTGTATCTATAATTACTGCGTTGTGAGGCTTGCAAAGACATTTGTGTAACATCCCATTTCTCTTCAGCTCCCACTCCACCAGCCCCAGAAAAAAAATGGATGTTTTGACAGATGGATGTGAACTTGCAGCAGCCATTCTGTCTTTAACCAGAACAGGTCTCCTGCGTCTTTAGCAGTGTCAGGCTGTGAAACCTTTAATGTGACGGCAGACACGATGTTGAGACGACCCCGTTGTACCAGTGATTCAGAGGTCACGGAGGCTCTGACACTCTCCAGACATGCTGCCTTCTGCCAGAAAACATATTAAAAGCTGTGTTCACAGGCCATGCTGTTCCACCAGCCAAATGCTTCGGCGCTTCCGTGGGATGTAGACACGAGTGCGAGACGGGAAAGGTACAAGCGTGTCCTCCAGCTTTTAGTGCAGAGACATACTCATGTCATAAACTAAACAAGGCCTTGTCAGATGGGGAGTTCTGGGAGGAAGATTTTGGTTCAGAAGTTATTCTGCTTCCTGGCTTGCGGCAGTTTTCGAGCAAAACGCAAGTCGGCTTTGCTCACATGAGCCACTGAAAGATATCCCCAGCAGGTTACACAACGGTTTCTCAGCAGTCAGAGAATTCCTCATGCTTCCTGGTTTGATGGCAATGGTAAAAATTAGGACAGTCATGTTTCTGGGTGAAGAAATCAAAAGAAATATGAGTTCCCCTGATTTGTATTTTTAAACCAATGATATATATTGATTGTAATAAGATGTATTTTTGGTTGACAAAGAGCAAGGCATTGTACGAGAACACATGGTGCTCGGCAAATTGCGTTGTGACGATGGGGTAAACTGCGAAGAAGTAGTATCTCAACAGCATGCAGTAAGACAAACCATTTTAGTCATTGCTCTTCAGGATGTGTTTTTTTAAAAAAGATCCTGTTTCACCGCTCGGAGTGATAATTCGAGCTGTAGACACATGGTGCTCTGTGCGACCGTAACCCTGTAAAGTCTCCACTGTATCACAGTCCATCGCCCACAGATTGTCTGGTGTGTAAACATGTACAGAGTGTGTTCCTGTGTCTGACTGTGTTCTGACCATGTGCCTTCCCCCAGGCTGACGGGTAACGAACCCCTGTCTATCCTGCCACTGAGCTTGCAGCCAGAGGAGGGTGCAGGCAAGGCTCACTACAAACTTTGTGACCGGTTGAAGCTGGAGAAGAAACAGAGGCGCATGTGCCGAAGGGACCCGGGTGTGGCCGAGACCCTCATGGAGGCCATCAGCATGAGCGCGCTTGAGTGCCAGTACCAGTTCCGCTTTGAGAGGTGGAACTGCACGCTGGAAGGCCGCTACCGAGCCAACCTGCTGAAACGAGGTACATCGTGTAAGGGTATGGGTGTGAGTGGTCAGCGACAAGGCAACGAAGCTATTGAGCGTCAGCTGTTGCAGAAGATGTTGAACAGCCTTGTAAGGATAATGCTTAAGTTATGCAATTCTGTTAGAGATTTCAGTATTTTTGTTGATGGAACAAATAAAAAAACAGTCTAAGTGAGGTCCTGGTTGCAAAGGGGTTAAGGAACTGTTCCCATAGGGTTTTGATTGCTGATCCCATAATGGATGCTGCTGTTGTGCCCTTGAAAAAGGTCTGTAACCTCAGATGATAGATGTGTGTTTGATCTGATGAGTGTCCTCTAAGTAGTCAAAGCAGGGATGTCAAACTGAGCTCCTGCAGGTTTAGTACGTCTGCTGCTTTAAGGTGCAATTACCGCTCTTAATTTGAATGTTACTTCATCCAGTTCCTCAGCATGTGAGAATGATCAGATTTTTCTGCATTAGTCACAGTAATAACAAGACAAATTGTTATGAGACTGTTCATCCAGGGCGAATGTGTGTGACTAATTTTCTAACTGGACAACTGAAGTGAAACAGGTGAGCTGTCAATAGGCCTTGGCCATCTGAGGACTGACCAAAACTAGAAGGAAAACAAAAAACAAAATGTCAGAAACACACCCGGCATCACTGAGCACTGTGCTCTCCCTCACCTCCCAGGCTTCAAGGAGACAGCTTTCCTGTATGCCATCTCCTCAGCGGGTCTCACCCATGCCATGGCCAAGGCCTGCAGCGCGGGCCGCATGGAGCGGTGCACCTGTGACGAGGCGCCCGACCTGGAGAACCGCAAAGCCTGGCAGTGGGGAGGCTGTGGGGACAACCTCAAGTACAGTCACAAGTTTGTCAAGGAGTTCCTAGGCAAGAGGTCCTATAAGGACCTGCGTGCCCGTGTGGACATGCAGAACACCAACGTGGGCATGAGGGTAAGAGCAGGGCCAATGCTTGCAGCCTCTTCGAATGATGAGGTGGTTCTCTGGGCTTTCGATGGCATGGACCCTTGGAAAACATGGAAAGGGAGCTGTAAAGAATCTAACCTCTTGTGGGACTGAGCTGTGATATAAATACGTCTGTCCTTCGTATAATTTTTATGCTACTCTTTCTTCTCATAGTATAATATTACATCCAAGTTAGATTTATTACATGTTTGTGGCAGAAATTCTCTGTGTATTTAAAGTGCTAATGTAGGTAACACCTTTAAAGCCATGTAAGTACAAACTAAATTAAGCTCTTACTTTGTCAGGGATGAGATCACGGCTGTAGTGCTAATACATGGAGTGGCACTTGAGCTCTTTCCTCAGCATTTGCTTACAAAGTACAGCTAGGTTCTGTTTTCCTTAGCAGTGCGCTTCTGGAAGTCGAGCATTAGGTTTCAGTGCCCTACGTTACATTTGGACATGTCGGCTGTGGGATGGGGGTGCTCTCAGGGCCACAGTGGGCTTTAGGAAAAAGCCTGGTTGGGGTCCATATCAGATGCCCCCCTGTGACTCACACAATGGCAGGAAATGTTGAACTCCTTCCCAGCTTGCTGAGGGCATCCTGGCCCATCACGATGATCGTTGACAGGTTAACTCATCTAGGGTGAGCCCCACCTCCTCCACCTCGCTGTCTCGTTTCCATGGCAACGGCCGGCCTCGTGGAAATAGGCAATGGAAACCATATGTGTCAAAGTGCTTGGTGTGAGTTTTACGATTCCTGTTACGACCTACAGATTAACACTTGAAAAGCCTGGGTGGTGGACGGCACGATCTGCACAGCAAAGGATACCGCTGTCCTGCAGTGTCTGGGCCGTGGGGAGGAGGTTTGCCTTTCAGTTGGAGCCTCTTATGGCCAGACAGTTCTGAGAAGGTCTCAAGAAGCTCATGTCAGTGCACGCGAGGACTTAAGTGCTATAAACAGCTTTATAAACATTAAAAATGTCCACAGAGGACACACAGATTCCCAAACGTTTGTGGCTTTTTGGACAATATCCTCCCTGGATATTTCCAGATCCTTCCAACATCCTCCTTGGATATTTCCATTCGTAGCTGTAAGCTTTTGAATGTCTGGCTCTAGCATTAGTACGTGATCTCGGTGAGCACATTTCACAGTGCTTTTCCTGTAAGGCAACCTATGAAACATCCCTCCCTTGTTTTGAACTCTTCATTAAATTATCCCTCTTAAGAAAATGGAAATAACAGCAGAAGAAAGTAAGCTTCGTACTGAACAATAAAACTCCCTTCTGATGGTTTACACAAATGACTGGCTGGTTGCTCACTATAACCGTTTGAAGAATTAAACATTAATCGTCAAAAAGGCACAATAACATTCCAAACCAAATGTTAGGGCTCAAATGGACTGTGAAATTCAAAAAGTGCTTGTTAATCACTATTTGATTTCTCATTCAGATAAAGTACTGAGGCTGAAGTTGTCTTGGCCTTTTCATAAGTGCCGGCTGGGAGGGGAAGTGGGCGTGGGTTGGCCATGTCACCGACAGTAATGGTTAATGGCTCTACCTCCAGTGCCAAAGCTAACTACAAGTCTGGCACGAACTCCTTTTTACTCATATTTTCTCTTATTGTTGCCATTTTCATTTTAGTGCTGTATGGATATAAATTACAGCGAAGGATGCAGTCCAAATGTTATCAGATGCAGACTGCTCCCCGTGGGCTTGCAATAAGCGTGTGCTCCTCCATTTGCTCGTCAAAATCCATTCCCCGAAGGTGTTTTAATTGCACAACATCCTTTTTTTTTCCAAATTTGAATCATCGGTATCTCACAGCAAATGCAAGGCAAGGCATGTGAAGACACACTGCATTTGCTCTTCCTAGCTCTAAAGAAGGTCTAGAGAAGTTCCACCATACCACTAAGCACACCCCCTAGAGAGGCAGCATGGACCACTTGTGAAAGTATAATGAAACTGCCTTGCAGATGATTTTTCCAAGGAAACACTCGTAGCTGTGAGGGTCAGGGCTCAGTGGGCTTTAAGCAATGAGTGCATGTCTTTGCCTTCCAAACCGTATTCCACAGGCCGATAAAACGTGGGACATGTGGCAGGGAATTTTGTGGAAACGTCAGAGTCGGGCTTCTCTGCAAGGCAACGTGGACACTCGCGGGAACAGATGTGGAGTATTTATTTCGGTTCATTGTCAGTGCACTGTGAATAAAGGCATTGGAGTGAGCAATCCGAGATGTGGGGCATTAAGGTCGGTCGGCTTTTGCTGCGCCCCCACAGTCGGGGAGGAGGACACCACCAGCACAGGGAGGCTCATCTTGACCCACAACTGAACACTTTCTGAGACCAACAGCTTTGTTTTAAATATCAATCCGTTCCCTCCCTCTTGAACATGGCCTTCACCTGAACCCGGCTCGAACTGGTGAGGCCAGGTGACGCAGCTTGGCTGTCCGTCACAGATGGACCTGGTTTCAGTCAGAGCAGAGGAGCGGTCGCCACTTAACATGTCTCTGGGCTGCCCTTTGCTTTTTTCCCAGGACCATCTCAATGGGTCTTTTATTCAAAAAGCACAGCTGAGGAATACAGTGTTCCTCTTATTACTAACAGCTATGATTGGGTTTAATCAAGCTCCATTACCCATGATAATCGTAATAATATCAGTCGCATTCCTCTGCTGCCTCTCCAGCTTTGTAAACTCCTGTACACTCTTCTTTTCTTGTGGTTTTTTAAATTAAAGACTAGAGCAATGAAAATTAATACTTTCCAACTTGATAATAAAGAGCAAAAAATGTCATTAAGATTAATCATCCCTGTGGAACTCCTTGTTAGATTTTGATAAATGATTATTGGTATTTTGGCAATGAGTCATCTACAGAGAAGACTTCAGCGCTATCAGGGAATGAGGCAGCCTGTCTGATGTTCTATTTAATATAGAGATGAAAGGGAAGCAAAGAATAACAGATGTTTTTGATTATGAAATTTTATTTGACAGAAACAGGTTCATTAAGTCATTATGAGTATCATTAATAAATCAAAGCCTTTATCTCTCAACTATAAAAATCATTTTTATGACTCCTTTGTTGACACAGTTTCATCCAAGCAAAACAAATAAGAAGATTATATAGATGAATCTATTAAACTATTTGCTTTGCATCACAAACTTTTGCTGTTTTGTTCCTTTTCTGTGTACATCTACATTTTTTCATTTGCTACATGCTTTTCTTCAAAGCGACTTACAACCAACAAATTCACAGCAGATAGCAAATACATAAATAATCATAGCAGATGGTGATAGTCTCATTTATGTAGCCGTCAGCAGATCAGGAGAGAGGTGGTTCTCATTTCACCACATCGGGGACAAAACCAAGAAGGAATGGGCTTACGATTTTTGACCCTTGTAAGTGGGACCACTGAGATGCCAAAGATAAAGAAGCACAGCACTCTTGCTGGGCCGTAGGGAGTGATCAGGTGTTGATTTGGCTATTCACTGTTTCCCTTTGTTGCATCAATTTGGTTATCCCTATTTCACTTTCTGTTGATATGGTTATCACAACATTCTCCTTGGGCTCTGTTGACTTACTTATCACACAGCCCATTTTGTGCTTTGTTAGTTTAGTTAATTTGACGTCTCTGATGTGAAGTTGCAGTTGTTGTAATGTGCCTTTGGAGCTCTGTTGACTGATATCGTGGCCTTCGTTTGCGAAGTGATGATTAACTGTGTGTTGTGTCTGCGTTTCCCAGGTGATCAGGGCTGGCGTGGAGACCACCTGTAAGTGTCACGGGGTGTCAGGTTCCTGCACGGTGCAGACCTGCTGGCGACAACTCCTGCCCTTTCATGAGATTGGCAAGCAGCTGAAGCAACGCTACGAGAGCTCCGTGAAGGTGGTGAGCTCGACCAACGAGGCCACGGGGGAGGGCGAGATCGCCCAGGCGCGAGGCCAGCAGCCCCTGCCTGGCCCCAGCGAGCCCATCCCACGTACCATGGACCTGTACCACATTGAGGATTCACCCAGTTTCTGCCGTCCCAGCAAGTATTCTCCAGGGACCGCTGCCCGCAAGTGCTACAAGGACAAGAACTGTGATGCTATCTGCTGTGGGCGGGGCCACAACACGCAGAGCCGGGTGGTGACACGGCCCTGCCAATGCCAGGTGCGCTGGTGCTGCTACGTAGAGTGCAAGCAGTGCACACAGAGGGAAGAGGTGTATACCTGCAAAGGGTAGGCATTTCCTCTCGAGTCTCCTGGCCATGCATATCTCGCTCGCTGTCACCTGCCATCCCACACATCCAACCTCACCCCTTTTGGAGCAGACTATTAAAGAAAAGCGGGAGGAATTTACCTATCTGGGGTGTCAGATCTAACCCTTCCACCGCCCACCCCACAATGGATGTAGTTGGAGACTTTGAGTTGGAGACATCAGCTGGAAGAAGATGGAAAGCACTCTTGAAACCCGTCCATGAACTGCTCAAAGTGGCCCTTTTTACCTGTGACGGCTGCCTGCTGTCTGGCAAACGGCTCAGCTCCCCTGGCTGTGATGCTTGGCTTTAGGGAGGAGCACCCCCTTAAAGGTTAACTGTGGGTGAACATGGCCATCATGGGCTCATGAGCCATTAAGGGGGCGGGGAGCTGTCCTGTTAGGGTAAAGAATTTCTCAAAGGCATTTGACTGGGTAATTTCCGCTTTCCTGACTAAACTAAATGCAGCGACATGTAACTGACACACAGTGGGTGACGAGTTGATTGGAAATGAATCATGCCCTAGACCATTGAAGAGGAACTGAGAAGTCACAAGGTGTAAGACATTCTGCGTGCACATATATACACCTGGACACACATGTGTGTATGCATATGTATGTAAATATATTAAATTATGCTATAATTATATTTACCACTTATCTAAATAGCCAAGACAACCACTAACCATGCAAACGTTTGGAGTTGTTTGTGTGTTTTTTTTTTTTGCTTTTTTCCTTAAATGTTAGTTTACTTTGACAAGGCCTTTCGGAAAGCAGTAAATCTATGCTGTGTGTATCTCCTTGTGAACATAATTTATGGAGCTAAGATATTTGTGTTTATGTGTTGACTCTTCGACCACAAAGCAAGCAATATTTGTAATGTTATTCAAATGCAGACAAAATGGTTGAAGCTTCCTTGGACTTCCCTTCATGCTTTGAAGGTACAGGGAAATAGACAATCTTCTTCTTGCCAGTCACATATTTTATGGCTGCCTTTGGCCTGAGACGAACTTGTCGGTTTTGTATTCAGGGAATGACTGAAACCACTATTAATTTGGGTGCCGTGCTGACGCATGTCAATGGCACAACTTGGAGAAGCAGGAACCAAATGACAGGAATGGAAGACCTCCATTCTTCTTCTCCACCGCAGCAGCCGTTACCTGTCCTGTATCACTTAGGAGGAGATGGGAAGACAACATGCATTGTGGCAACTTGTCTGTGGTGCTGCCAGTGATGCTTTATTGCAGTGATCATGACGGCTTGAGCGTGTCCTCTAGTTTGGCACACGACACATTCTCGGGCTCCAGTTTTTTCTACATATGGCATCAAAGAGGGTCAAAAGAAAACCAGCAGTAGGGAAAAGTTACATCAACTGGTTGTGAAGACAAGGATAGGCTCTAAACTGGTCTTTGGGCTTTTTGTAGCTCTTCTGCTCTAGGAAACTTGCAATGAATGAAGAATACCCAGTTGTGGTGTGCCTTCACAGTTACGAATACTATTGTCTGTGCTATACTGAAAATGAGCATTGATTAGGTTCCTGTGGAGGGCGAATGTGTGTGGTGTGCTGTGATTTAAGTATCAAACTCAGCAAGTTCCCAGTGGTCCAACATGGTACTCTTCTGTCTTTGGCTATCACTAAGTGAGCTCACTTTGCCTTATAAAAAGCAACAGCAGTGCCTTGTTTCTTTAGACTCTTTAGAAACTCATATTACGCCCACTTTATCAGTCAGATTATGTCCACCTTATCAGTCTGACCTCTTCTATTTCCAGTGTCTTTCAGCAACAGTTGTGGACTTCTGCTACGACTTCCTGGCACGGTTAGGTGGATTTACTTGAATGGTTTTCCAGTTATTTTTATGTGAAATTTGGATCCAGATTTTTGCTGGTGTTGGTTGGTCTTCTGAGGCCTCACTAGAACCAAAAGCCATCAGGATTTCCTTTAGCGGTCCATCATTGGCTATTCAATAGTGTAATGGGCATCATGTCTCTGGCCAAAGTACTGCTTGCAGTGCAAAAGTTTTAAAACTTTTGTCTGGCCAGTGTTCATGTACACTGTGCTGCAACCATTATGGGTTTGAAGTGAGACATTTGCTGTGAGATTGTGAGGCTTACATGGGGTTCAGATGCAGCTGAATCCTCAGTTACTTGGTTGCTAGGTAGCAGGTTAATCAGTGCACGTTGTAAAGTTGTCTGTTAGTTCACCTGAACATGACAACATGGAGACAAGAACCCCTCCGGATGCTTGGCCGTATCAGTATGCGACACATGAGTGCTATATCTAACAGCATGAATATAAATGCAAATTAGTGATTCCATTCAAAACTGAGCATATGTATATGTCTACAAATATAAGTATAAACAGTGTATATATATTACCACACAAATATATATATATATATATATATATATATATATATATATATATATATATATATATATAAAACATTCAATTACATATTAATGTTTTGTGTTGTCTTAGGCAAGTGTGAATGAACTACTGAGTGAAAGACCCTCTATTGTAATATAGCCCCATTCACGCACTGAAGCCTGGAAGCTTTTCCTAAGTATTTAAAAGAATTGTATTTATAAATACATATATTATGGATTTATTTTTCTCTTTATAAAGTTGTAAATAGTTAAGGTTTATTTTTCTGTGGTAAAGAGACTAGACTGAGGCACATGCATAAAACTCGCCATTTTGGAGGCAGTCTGGGTGGTAACCAGGAAGGATGGGAATAAGGGTATGAAAGAACATTCGCTGTGAACCCTCTTAATGCGAGGGACTGCAAGTGCCGATGCTACTATGTCCTTGTTTAGGTGATCGTGGCTCGCACGTTGGGGAACAGCCCAACTACTGACCGCAATAACTGCTTTACTCGCGCTTCAGAGCACAGATGCAGTTGAGATAGCAGGGTTATGCCACCACAACTTGTGGCTTTCGGCCTAGCATCCGGTGCAGTGAGGCTGACCTTTGGCTGCCATGGTGCTTCTGAGCCTAACTTCAGGAAGCGTGGTGTGAGTCAATGAATGAGCAGTCAGAGATATACAGGTAAAGCCCTACATGCTACAAGCAAAATCAACATAGCTATGCAAAGAGCCTCAAGCAGCAGAAGCAGAACATCGCAGGTGGAAAGAGATGGAAAGGGGTAAGCTCATGAGCTGTGTGACGAACACACGGTTGGCATTTGTCCTGTAGGATCCTCAGCCTCACAAAATCACATCATACACATAGTATGCATTTATATGAGCTCTACATACAGATTTCACAGCTACACTGCGTGTCGTGGTTGAGTTCCACACAAAGAAAGGTTTCAGCCGAGCTAAGAACTGGATGCTGCTGAATGCAAGACCGCTTAATGTGCACTTGATGCCATTATTTGGCTTGGAATCTGCAGGACGCATCACGCGTGATTGACTGTTAAGGGGTGCTGATCCGCCATTGAGGCCTTGTACATGGAGCACTGCAGATGGACTGGGCTGGATACCATGAGCAGCTCAGAATGGGCCTTGGGGGGCTGTTGGATTTTCATGGTCTGGTTTCCACGGCATTAAAAGTGATTGGATGCTATGAAAACTTCCCCACCGAATCTAACTGAATTGGAATACAATTAGCTCTGCTTGTATAGAGCTTATCTGACATGGTCCAGATATTCAATATTATTTTTTTACTTTGCATACCACTTGAAATATTCAGATCTACTCTATAAAATGATTTTAAAAATCTTTCAGTTCATGGATTCAAGTCGTAGACTTATTTGGTGGTTTTGCTGAAGTCAAATCTTGATGAAAAATGCTTTTGGATCTTTCAAACACTTATTTTGTAGCTAAAAGAAAAACCGAAATGAAAATTAAATTATTTTTGGAATTATCAGCATGAGTTTAGTGTACATACTGTAAAGTCAAAACCATTATATAGCAGTTATTTTTTACTGTGGCCTACTTCAGGCCTGGGGAACTTCATTATTTGGGCAGAGGGTTCAACAAAGGCAACGCAGACTTCAAGTGACTCAAGAATTGTGTTGCACTTGTTTGTTTCGATTCATTTTTGTTTAATTTCCTGCCACTTGAGCACAAAACCAATCCTAAGACATAAAGCCATGATTAAACTAAGTTATTTTTGTTATTTGAGTATATCTGACTCAAATTTTATCCGTTTGGCAAGAATACGGGGTCGAACATTGATATAAATTAATATATACGTAGAAGGTCTCGGACAGGGATTCATTGTATATATATTTATACAATATATCCTTGGTATATATAAAGTACATTAATAAGCAGTCTACAAGATGAACTGTGTGTACCTTAAAAAGGTACTTTACAGTAAATACTTCTTTCCTGTGGCACTCTACAAATTTGCCAAAAAAGTTTTTATCCGGGATTTTTTAAATATTTATGCAGATTTTTTTTTTTTTTTTAGATATTTTTAGCACAGGGTAAACTTATATAACACATGTTCTTTCAAACATTCTAATTTCCCTGACTTTGTATTTAAAGAACTATGCTGTGATTAACATATTTAAAATCAAAATGTGTTTTCCATGGGTTCCGACACGATTTCTGCCGGAATACTTTACGTGTCCATTACCTGAACTGTGCTAGCTGACACAGCATCTGTTATAGAGTAAGAAAAATAGGATACTCAGAAGCAATCTACAGTTTCAGTGTCGGAAAAATAGCTATTGGTTGTATTTCATTTATATGCACACATAACAGCTTTACCTGAAAAAAAAAATCAGTTCAGGGAAAGCGTGTAGCTGGACTTATTAGACACTACATACTTGCTAAGGAGATTTACAAACTAATCTCTCACTTTTCTTCTGTAATGCAATTTATGTCGATGAATGCCATGGGACTGAGCACAGCGTTACCACCTGCCTCAGGTGTGCTCCTTTTTAACACCTGCACTGAACACCTGACTGGGTTCAGCTGATCCACAGAGACCACATCACTTCCACATTGTCTTCCTCACTATACTGCATGATAGACATATTATCAAGAACAAAATTGTAAAATTGAACAGAATATATGTTCAGAGGGCTGGGGGTGTTGATATTCAGCAGACCTGTCCACTTTAGGATTTGTTTTGTGCTCGCACTTTTCTTCAATAAACTTTAATGCCCATCATGGGGATTATACTGACAGAGCTTCATCTTTTCCTCTTCTTCATGTCTTATGGGAACCTAAATTATTTTCCTCTACCTCATGTGTATAGCTTGTAGGTATAGAAACTGATTCTGAATGACTGGTAAGAATGTATTTAAGTTATTTAACATCTTTGTATAACAAAGGCAAGAAAATCTGGAAGTAATAAATGAATTTTTAAATTACTGCTGTTCATCTCTTTTCTGGTCTGAATGAGTAAATTGGATTTACAACTATCATTTTTATTATGGATGAATTCTCAGTTCGGATCCTTTCTCAAGGACATGACACTAATTCTGCTTTTGGGAAGGGAACCTTCATTTTTCTGGTCACACGTCCAAATTCTTACACCCTACGCTGCCCAACCATGAACTGCTAGTTGGTCTTATGGCTCGTTTGGGATAAAATTGCCAGATAAATAATCTTCATAAGTACTGCATGCCATATATAGTTATTTTCACATGTGCACTGGCAGAGAGAGGTTATCACTTTGTTTCCAGTGGAAAAGCTGATCAAATGATTTATTTCTTAGATGTACTTTCTTGTGATAAAATTTAGACCTCAAGGCAAAAGTTGAGGTAAGCAAATACAGACTTTGTAAAAACATAAAAGTTAATGTTATGAACACAGTGTATGAGCTTTCGTGTTGAATCCAGCGACTCCTACTGGCCTCTCGATGGAAGATGCTTGGGGGGGGGCTTTTATATAGTTATTGATATTCATATTGCTGAGGCCATTATCCAAGACATCTTACAATGACAGGTAATCAAATTCAAAATGATTTATCCATTTATACAGCAGGGTAATTTTTACTGTCAGTTGAAGGGAAATACCTTGACCCAGGGTGCTACAGCAAGAATAAAATTTCAACCATAAACCTTCAGCTTGTAAGACACAAGCTCTAACCCCAGTTGTCAGATGAATTATTCTTTGACCCTCTGACTCAGATATGGTTTAGTTTATGTCAGCTGCCCTGAGAGCTGGGATGTCTTACCCTATACAGCATTGTAGTACAGTATATTTCAGTGTTCCGCTTTGGAGGTTCCTGAGTTTCCACCAACCTTAAGAGTCATGAGAAAAACTCACCAGTGGCCCGAAAGAGGACAAACTCCCAGCGCTGCTTCAAGAGAGAAATGAAAAATTCAGCTTACAGAAGTAAAACCCCATTCTGAGCACATACGTTTCAGCAGTACACATGCATGTGGAGCCACACACATGTTGCACAGCTTCCAGCTGCTGAGCGGCTGGACTTGCCCAGGTATGAACAATCCCTCCTTGCTTCCTGTCCTGCTCCGGCAACGAATGCGGACACCCCGTACAGCTGCACTGCATAGGCCTCCTGCAGCGTTTTCACAGCTGTGACTATAGAGGAAGTGGGTGCAACTGGAGCACAGACTCTTTAGAGGAAAAAAACAGAAAAGAAGTGTGGCTCATTCCCTCCCAAGCCCCAGTCCCCTGGTTCGCAGCACAGCAACACAGCAGCACGGCAGCGGGCCCCGGCCAGCCGGGCTGGCCCCCTGGAAGCGTGAGATTTCTGGTGCAGAGAGGCCCGAAACTGCTGAAAGCAGCACAAAAAGGAAGCCACCGGAGTTCAGCAAGCAGCACACGGCCCTCCGGCCTCCCGCTCCCCCACAGGAGCAGAGGATGTTATTGCTTATGCTTCGCCGAGGATTTGGCCTGGCCACGTTGGCAGGAGTGCAGACGGAGACCTTGAGCCGAGGTGACGCTGCGGAGAGCGGTCAGTGGGCTCGACTCAGCTTGTCGCAAAAGGTGGTCTGCATCAGCCATGCCGGTATCGTTGAACGAACAAACAAGTTAAATCTCTTCCCTGTGAGTGGGTTTTTATGAGGTACAAAGTGTTCCTAATAAAGGTTATTAGCTATATAATCTGTTACATGATATTCTGTCCAATGACAAAGACAACCAACTGCAGAAAAGCATCCAAAATCATAAAAGGGACAAAATGATGTGTGAAAGGAGCACAGGTCAACTGTGGTCACTGCTGCATTGTAACGTTACACTGTTCTCGAGGGGCAGTTAAACACACTCATGTCAGCACTCCTATCAGGTGATGATGGCAGTCCAGCACTGCACCTGTCATCATTTCTGTTCAAGTACAATAGTGTGTATTAATGTCCGATGATGTAAGGCCATCCTGGTTGACTGCGGGAAGCATGGGATAAAGAAATAAAGCCCCCCAAGGAATTGTGGGATAGCACTTGCTTTATCAGTCATCAAAGAGTGGAACCTGTACCGGTGCTGCTGGTTCGCATGGTCACATCACATTTAGATAAGAAGACCTCTGCACTAGTCTCTTTATAGTGTATCCCTGTTACTTTCTCCCTGTTTTGAACCAGCAGAACAATGTTTTTACAGGATTCCAAGGCTAAACCGCAAAGCACACCTGTGTTCAGGTGTTTGCGCTTCCAGATCCAGAAAGCAGAGACCTGGCAGGAAGGTATTTATTTAGATTTAAAAACATTCCAGCTTTAAGCGATAAACAAAGCTGAAAACACTGTAAATAAAGCTAAATTCAAGACAAACAAATGAAAATCCAGGAGAGAACCGCTGCTGAGATTTAACGTTAGAGAACTTGTACACAGGTCACGCCTCAATCACACCCACGCTTATCCCGCTGTGGACGGCACGCCAGCGCTTTCCCACCACAGCATGGCACTCGAGATCGAAGGCCCCCTCCTGCAATACAGCCTGTCAACACTGATTCCCTGGGAAAGGAGTCGAACTAAACAGAAACACGTGTGACCCTACAGGGAACCGCACATCTCAGACGACGGGTACAAGACCTGTTCTAGCAACAGGCAACCCAAGACAGGAAGATCTCAATGAAGATCTGGAGAAAACAACATGGCTCTGTGCCGTGCTCTTAACCACTTGGATTGCAAGTATGTCCTCACACTCAAGATGGTCAGTAATGTGGTTTTTAGGGACAGTGATTTATAAACTCAAGGTTGCATCTTTTTCCTGCCTCTGCTGGACAGCCCAAGAGTCATGCATCAGCTGTGGACTCTATCTGAAGAAATACCCAGCTGTACAACAAGGTAAACAGCTAGAAGATGTTTGGGACAAAGGTAACGGCTGTATGATTGAATCATCCAAAACTGCACAAATATTGTATACTCAACCAGTTGAAGGTGCAGGCCTGTTAAAGTACAGAATGATTCAAAACAGTCAAGAAGCCCCAGTTTGCATCTTTCACCATGACACTACCTGCTCCCCCTCATACAGATGAGCAAAGATATCCATTACAAACACCTCATACTGTGAGCATAGTGATTAGAACTTCTACTTCTGGACACAAAGGTCACAGGTTCGAATCTCTCCTCCAGCTGTAGTACCCTTGAGCAAAGTATTTACCCTAAATTGCTCCGGTAAAATTACCTAACTGTATAAATAGGCAAACAACTGCCAGTGGACTGGTATTGTAAGTTGCTTTGGAGAAACATGTCAGCTAAATGAATAAATGTAAATGAATTCAGGTGAACTGGTCATATGGGGCATGGGTGGCTTATTCACACCTTGGTGAATAAGGTGTGTGGGCTGATAACACTACATAAAGTTCATTGGGAGTCGCTTTGGAGAAAAGCATCTGCTAAATAAGTAAATGTAAATATGCAGTGATGAGAACTGATTGGCAGCCCTGAGAGTGGCAAGGATATTATAGCACCATTCTTGTAAACCTTAGCTGCTATTTTGGTTTAGCTATATAATTACTCGGCCCTTTATGCGTTCATAGTCTTCTGCGGTTGAAGGTGTTACATTTCAATAGTTCTTTTTTTTTCTTGCGCAGATGTCTTTCAAGAAAAAAATGTTTTTGGCGTTGTCACAACATAAGGAGCAGTTCAAGAATCACAAATCAACCCACTGCTGTACAAACAAATTAGCTCACAGCCCTACAATTTACAGTTTTTTTAATGCTTTCTTTGACGGATAAAAACGTTTGTTCATTTTTATTAGTTTCGGAAAGTGTGATAGAGCAACAGCCTCGTTTATCCCACCCGTACGAATCACATTTCCACATGTTTGTTTTATTGTCTTCAACTACCTGTCACGATTTCCAGCAGGTCCTCAGGCCTGCTGCAAGCGCACACATGCGCGCACACACATACACACACACACACACACACACCCTCAGGGTCCTTCAAAAACAAGAGTGAAACAGAATACTGAAGTGAGAGAAAAATATTTAGGTAATTCTAAAGCATGCACACCGCAGACAAGGATCACGCTGTAAGTGTGTTTATGTTTGTTTGCACTCACAAGCTGGAGACGGTGCCAGCCACGTGCCTTGGAGAATGGCGGAGGACGAGACGGTGTAGCGACGCCGTTTCTGCGCGTCACGGAGCACGTCTTATCGCAACCAACATCTCATCGCAGCTAAATAAATCCGTCTCACACTCCGGACTCGTTTAGTGGATGGCGATAATCAACCACCACAATTCTCAAAGACGATCTCTCTGCATTTCTCCTGTCCTTGCCAATCCGGATTTTTCCGCCAGTAATTTGTGCACTTTTTGAAATGAGCCCTTGGAAGGAGAAGTTGTGCTGCTACAAAACTGCTCTGTTGGGCTGAATGCATGGTTTGCTGCTCCATGTGCTTATGGAAAACACCTGCTTTCTGTTGCCCCTGCAATGGTTGCCAAAAGATCGATCTGCGGTTGCTGTCGGAGACTTCACCCCGTGTGTTACGAATTTACTCTGCTCGTTTGACATCCGCAAAACATTGTATAATTTAAGCCGTTTGTGTTGCTCGGTGCATTTGGAAATGCCGACGCTGACCCTGGGTTACCTTGATTACTTTGGGCTTCGGTGTATTTGAATACTTGCAGACTGCCGCACAAAAACAGCTTTTTATGACAAAACCTTCACATTCCACCTCCGCTTGAGCCCCAAAAGGATTCGCAATGCATTATAAATCCCTTAACGCTCAGCTCGCCTAAGTCAACATTTTCCTTGCGCAAAAATACAACCATAACAAATAAACAAATGAATCTATAAATATTATGTTAGCGCATGTTTTCTTCATCAGCGTACATACTTGTATGAAGAAGGGCCCCGGTGGGGGGGGTCGAACGCCACCCAAAGCCAAGCGCTGTCATCTTTTGCACCAGGAAACAGGTGTAGTTGCCAAAGGAGGCGCAGTCTTCACCACATTCTGTTTGAAAAAGGAAATACCTCCCGTTACTCCATTATTCATCAGGGCCTCCGAGGGAAAGAATGCACTAAAGACTCTAGCAGAAGCAGGCTGGACAGGCCCCCGATGGGGGAGTGAATATGTATGAGTGCAACGCCGTTCAAAAGAGAAATAAGCCCTGGTTTGCTGGGCCGACTTTCTCACAGGTGTGTGTACCAGTGGGAGACAGCAGCCAGCAAGACGCACAAGCGTGACCTTCGAGTCGTGCACAAAGGCTGCTGCAATTGGCGTGAAGCACCTGACGCAATGACAGGAAACACTGATCACTTACTCTGCCGTTTAATCCCTCCTTCATATATGACTCTTGTCACTTTCCACCCAACATTTTGTAGCTGGAGTCAGAAAAATCATTGTACATTTGTCAAATTTGTAGAAGATGCTTAGAAGCAAAAAAAAAAAAAAAAAAAACATCCATGAATTAACTTATTTCATGATGGATCCAAATTTTTTTGGGCAGAAATAAAAGTCTCCACGCGTCTCTTCCAGGTGCTCTGGGTCCCTGCTGCAATCCAAAAACGTGTTTCAGGTGGATGGGCACTCTAGTTTTGGTGTGGTGTGTAAATGTGTGTGTGAATGAATGTGCATTTGTGGCTATCCTGCAATGAATTGGCATCCCCTTCCGAGTGGCATCCCATTCCATCCATATCCCTGCTTGCTTAGCGCTTCAGACCACCACAAACCTGACAAGGACAAGTGGTTAACGAAAATCAGTTGGAAATGAGCAGTGCTGAAAAAGTGCTTCCTAGCTGACATAGCAAAGTCTTCTTTGGTTTAATATTTTTTTGACCAAACGGGTCATCTGGAAAAGATTTCAACAGCTGAAAAATACTTTCAAAAATGTTCTCAAGATGGCAATTAAACAAGGAGTGGATTATATGTTGGTCTTACAGCACGAGACACAAACAATGGTTAAGGAAGAGGCAGACAAACCGAATAAATGCCAAATATTTGCCAGCACAACCCTCAAACCCTCAAAAATAGCTTTTTAAAGAAGCTGAAGCCTGTTCTCATGAAGTCACCATTCAGTTTTACGTTCAAAATACATTTTTTTGCACAATACTCACGGACTCCTCATTAGTAATGTAACCTGGAATTATCTCGTGTTTTGAGTCTTCTAGAATCAGACACCGTTACCAAGGTGATCCAACAATGCTGATCAGACAACAGCATATGTCTTGGCTGGACTGCCTCGAACCCACAGTTCACTTCTGCTCAACAGCATCAGGATGGTCTGTGACGCTCGGCACGCTATAAGTCCTATTCGAGTGTTTCCCAGGAAACCCCATCTTCATACTTGAACATCTTCCTCTCGTTGACCTCCTCTATATGCTCTTTCCAATGGACTACATGCGCCAACAGATGACTCGTTGGATGGTTTCATAGAGTAGATTGGTGTCTAACTACAGAAATGTTTCTGCTGAGTGACAAAAAACTCGAGCTTAAACAGACTGTGCGCAGAAGAAGTGTGTTAGAAAGTTAAGTGCTCCATCCAACTGGGCAACGTTTAAAAAACCTGGAAATGGAGGTTTCCAGTATCATCTGGGTGGTGTGGAACTGGGCAAAGATCTCACAAGGAACTGGAAACTAATCCTCCTTCTGTGTCACTTCAGCTGGGCTTAGGGGTAAAAGAAATGAGTTTAGGGAAACTGAATTACTGTTTTATTTGAACATTTTAACAGTAATCCTTTTGTTGTTCATGGTGTTCATACTTCCCTTCAACCCTTTGTGTTTGTCCTTATTTTTCTGTTTACATGTTATGTCCCAAACATCCAAAAAGTTACATTATAGACCCAGAAGATTTACGAATAAATGGTTTTATTTAGGTCTAAAGAGCTAAAAACTCAAATATTTTACAAAGTCAAATGTTCTGAATAATAACTACAAAAAGAAATCCAAAATGAACTCCGTGCTTAATCAGTTAGCTTGAATGTCGATATGTCATGCAAATCATTAGTCTTACCCTTTGATTTGCTTTTAACATAATCATGCTAAATTAAATTTATCGTGATGTACTTGTATCATGCACACAAAATTTTCAGGAACTTCCTCTCATTTAATATACAAGAATATGGGAAAGCGATTCAGGCATGCAGAATGGGTAGGAAAACAGAGGCGTATTTTATATTCTCCTCTTTTTTCTGCATTATTGGGGGTAAAGTACAAAAACTGCACATTTATGCAACTTGAACCCAGGATTCCCCTTAGTTTTAGCAGCCATCCAAATTTCTCAACATATATAACAAAGCAAAAGGGATTATTATTTACTGGCTACACAAAGGTGAAAGGCATACTCCTGGTTAGTGTTCTGTTGACGGGACACCTTGTCTGAGGTCAAAGCCCTGTTGGAAATAAGAAATACTGGGGATGGGAACCTCGAATGCCACACACCAATTAACGTGATTGGGTGAAACTGCCAAGTTTCCTGTGCATAAATGACATATGGGCAATGAAAGCATGACCCTGAGTGAACACTGCACCTATTTTTAAATGTGGCCGTTGAGGTAAGTGGCCGTACTCGCTCTATGTACACAGGTGGCCAATGTAAGCAGGTCATTTTCTACTAAGGCATTAAATGCTCAGCACTGAAAAATGCACTTTTTTACAAGGCTGCGGTCTCTGTAAAGGGCTGCACATTAACACGTTTTACCGAGCATTTGCCTGACGAATTTAATGCCAACAAGAAGGTGAGTTTGAGGGCTTCTGTCCATCTTCGAGGTGAACTTGGCACAGGTGGCGTGACTCCTTCCCTACTGCACCGGCATGTGTCAGCTTCAGGACTGGACATCCGGAGGAATGACACAAACCATGTGTTCTTATCAAAGTTTCTTCACTAAGTATGGCCCATGGACCACTGTTGATTTTTTAAAAAATTAAATAAATAACAAACACAAATTGGCTGAAGCCGTTTGTCCCAAGCAGAGTCACGGCGAACCGGAGCCTAACCTGGCAACACAGGGCACGAGGCCGGAGGGGGAGGGGACACACCCAGGACGGGATGCCAGTCCATTGCAAGGCACCCCAAGGGGGGCTCGAAACCCAGACCCACCAGAGTGCAGGACCCACCCAATCCTGTTGCTCCACTGCTCCCCCTGATAAAATAACAAACAAAAGCACAAAATAAGGCTCACAAGCAGCCTGACTACAGTGCATCTCTATTTTTCATAAAAATCTTAGTGTATAGTTTCCACATATGGCTAAAGGGTTGGAGAGAATTCCTGACAGTTATAGTAAGAGCAACAGTAAAGACAGTTTGCTGATGCCGTGTTACCAAGCATGCTGCATCAATCTAAATAACACCTCTGAATAAGCCTGCAGTTTCGTGCCATTTTGATGGGTGCCGTCGTAGGGTTTGTGTTGGACGCCCGGCTGGATGCCATGCAGTAAAAACTACTGGACTTCAGACCTTGTCAGAAATTCTGTAGAATGTGCAACCATGTGTCACCAGGGGCGACAGACATACACAGAGCTGTACACGAGTACAAACACGGGAAATGGGCATTGCCTCCACATGGGAGTCATTCTGGGTGCCAAAATGCTGGGAATGTGACCATTTAAAAAACCCAGTTAAACAACAAGGTATTTCGTAGCTTTCATATTTTTCTTGGCCAGCATGGTAAACTGATGTTACAGAAAAAGTGGTGGCACAGTGGGTTTGAGTGGGCCTGTTGTGTGGTGGGGCTGGGGTTCAAGCCCTGCTTGGGGTACCTTGTGGGGGACTGGTGTCCCTTCCAGGCTGCAGTCTCCCCACCCTCCAACTCTGTGCCCTGAGTTGCCAGGTTAGGCTGGAGTTTGCTTGACCCTGCTGGGGCCAAGTGGTTGTAGACAGTGTGTAATGTATATTTTACGCTGTTATATTCAGTTTCAAAATTTCATGACTTGTCAAGAGAACTTTAAAGCCTCAACAGGTCTATAGATTGTTACTGGATATTCTACAGAAATTATATTAACTTTTGCATAAATAAAAACACATTTAGAACCACTCATACTATATCAACTTCAACACATACTGTACTTTTTATGCTGTAGAATCCATCCATCCATCCATCCATCCATCCACCCATCCATTTTTATTAGCTGCTTCTCCTAATCACGATCATAGGGGTCTGGTGCCTATTGTGGAACCACTGGGTACAAGGCTGAGGGGGGTATACCCTGGACAGAACATCAGTTCATCGCAGGGTAGCCACATACACACACACACACACACACACACAGACTCACAGACACACACTCACCTGTGTTATTCAGTTTATGCAAACCATTTGTACAATTAATACCATAAACCTGTAGCTTGTACTCATGTCTGACAGTTATGGCTGTTATGAGCTCCGTGAAAAACACATATGGAGAGCCACCACTCTTCAGAGCAGTGGTGGTGGTGCCACGAACTTGCCCATGACAGGAACCACGTGGAGGGAGGGCTGGACATAGGGGGCACGGAGCTCACAGAAAACATGTAAACAGAAACTGACTTTGGCTCTCTATGGTGTTGAAACAGCAGAATGTGGCTGGGAGGGACAGTGGTGTCTCCAAGGGCTATCCAGTGCAAGCTTATGTATGGTGGGCAACGTGACGGGCACTTCAGCGTTACATTATGAAAGCACATGTGTACTTCAGCAGGAGCTCCATGTCAGCACTGAAAGACCAGCCATGGCTCTCTCTCTCTCTCTCTCTCTCTCTTTCTCTCTGTCTTTTACTTTGTCTGTGTCTCAGTCAGCTTCCCCCTCCCTCTTCCCACAATATGCCCCTGGGTATGTCCCAGCACTCCGTCAGCCCCTCGGAAAAATGCATCCCATCTCGCCTTAACGCCTGGCATCCATGAGGGCCGGCGGCGCCGCGGACGGCCACCCGGCCTCACGTCTCCATGCTGTAATCATTCTCTAATCCGGTGGACAGCTGAGGAATCCTCCCCCGCGCAGACGGGGGGCGCCACAGAGCCCATTGCTGCCACCCCCCTTTGTGCCTCTCCAAAGCCCCCCTCTGCAGCAGAGGACTAAGTCATACTCCTCAGGCCTGGAAGCGTCCTCAGATTTCATATTTTCATGAAGATAATATGTCTTATCTATTAACACACTGAACTCACTCAAAACTGTTGGCTCATTTAAAGTTTAACCACCACTGGGTCAAAGTCACACATTGATGTGTAAAGCCAAAACTGGAAAATATCACCACTGTTGTTTAAAATATGCAAATACTATAATACCATTAAATGTGCGACATATTTCAGACAGCGCCATTTATCGGACCAGGGTACGAGATAGAGAGTTGAGGTAGGAAGTCACATGGAAAAGCATGGTACACAGACCGCACAACGAGATCGGGTACTGTATGATAAAAGCATGAGGAACACCAACACCTCCTACCGTAACCCTGATCGACTCACATTTTGACACCTCTGCCACACCTGCTTTTGGGTCGGTGAAGGGGCTTAGTGTGACCCATGTTTGGCGCCGTTGTCCCCCGACTGTCAGCGAGGCCATGCCGTATTGTGGGGGGGTCTGCGGCTTTATGCAGCTGGGGCTGCACGTGTGCATACGCTCCGGCTGCGGCCCACACAATGTGACAGGAGCAGTGACCTTACGAGACGGAAGAATGATAACAAAATAAGCGGGCGGCGCATTGTGAGCGAGAGGTGGGTGGCTCAAGGTGGGGGGGGGTGGGGTGTCCTCTGTGTGGCTCCCTGTTTCTCCATCCAAAATCTGAATGTTTACTGTTGCCGAGGTCCCGAGCTACAAGATCACTTTTTGCATGTCAGGGACAGCTGGTAGCATAGTGGTTAGAGCTGCTGTTTTAGGACTCAGCAGTTGCAGGTTTAAATCCCACCTCCAGCTTTAGTACCCTTCAGTGAGGTCCTTATCCTGAATTGCTCAAGTAAAATTAAGCAGCTATCTAAATGGGTAAATGATTGCAAGTATCTTAACATTGTTAGTCGCTTTGGAGCAAAGTGTCTCCTAAATGAATAAATATCTTACCAAGAGGTGTTGGTTCGTTACCTAATTCCAAGTGAGACAAGACGTCAACCTGCGGACCTTTTTTTTTTTAAGATGCTTGCGAAGAGCGCACATTTTCCCAAACAAACACATGCTACTGTCTGCACGGAATTGAAAACGCCGTTATTGGGCCGCATGTGCTGAAATGTGAATTACTGAAGAATCGTCTGTATTTCTGTATGTGCAGTGCTATATCTGTTCATGACACCATGTGACTGAGGAGCGAAGCCAGCTGTCCTCTGTGCGTTCAGGGAACACCGAGGTGCACATGGACCGATGATCCGCCACTCAGAAATGACAGCCGCCGAAGAGCGATGAGAGCATTAAGCGTGTGGGCGCCTCCGGGGCACTCATTCTACCTGTCAGCACGGGCTTCATAATTCAATAAGTCAAGGAGAAGGGCTGCGGGTATGTGAGCGCCAGGAGCTCCTGCGCAAACAGCCGGCGGCGGCACGCTCCTCTGCGCTCATCTCAGCAGCCTCGCTCGAAGTCCCCGCCATCACAGTGAAGACAAGATGAGCTGTTCGAACACGCCGCTGAGTCTCGCTGACCCCCACCCCTACCCTTGGCACATCGCTGAGTTAAACGGGTCAAGCCCATGGCGCTGCTCAGTCTGCTTGCACTTTCCCGGACAAACTGTAGAGATGCGAGGTGTGTTTTGACAGAAAAGGTTTCCAAGGCCTGCAGTGTTTTGCTGGGTTGCTTTACTTTTGGGAAATTCAAAGAATTCTATTATGACAAGCCTATATGTCACTGCATATATATATATTTTTTTTAAATACCAGCCTGAGCTGCTTGTAGAATGACAGTTGAGAATTTTACAAAGTCACTCAGCCAACAAGGTTGAGAGCTGGCATTTTCCACTAGAAGGAGAAGTAAGTTATTAACCATAGATCATTTATGTTTCAAGGTCCCAGACCCAAAAAGCTCTCCTCGTTCAGTTGGTGTGAAACACTTTGGTCTAAGGAGAGCTTCAAGCCCCATCTGTCCCATCTCATATGGGCGCATGATACATTGTGGTGGCAGCAACCTGCTGGTTGATATTAATTAAAGACAAGCAACAAAGGAATTTCTATAGCATTACAAGTTACAAGTAGTTTTTATTGTCATTTCTCCATACATAGCTTGTCTACAGTGGAACGAAATGTCGTTTCTTCGGAGACCATGGTGCAAGACAGGACATAGCATAAGACAATGAATAAGTAAATAAATAAATACACAGGATAGGATGCGGTTACGGCTGTGAGCTGTAGGCAGTTGTGGAGTAGTGTAGTGCTGAGTTAATTGGTCAACGGAGCCGCTTGAGTGATGGAAGGTAGCTGGATGTTGAGAAGTCTAACTGCCTCCGGGAAGAAACTGTTGCGGAATCTGCTGGTGGTGGTGTGGATGCTCCTGTACCTCCTGCCAGATGGCAGCAGGTCGAAGAGTCCATGAGAAGGGCGAGAGATGTCATCCACAATGCTGTTGGCCTTGCGGATGCAGTGGTTTTTGTATATGGAGTCGATGGCGGTTCAGCTGTTCAGATGTTAGAGGTACAAACCCAGTGCGAAGAAGAGATTATTGATCTGATTACATGAAAGATCTCAACACACTACTGGATGACTTCAGACCTAGCTCTATTCCATCTGGTGGCACTGTGGGGGGTGTAGTTATCGGAACCTACCTTAGTCCCCACTTTCCAATTTCCTTGCTGCACTGATCTCCAAAGCTCTTCTTATTGTCCTCTAACAGAAGCATTTCAACTTTCCCACCCTGTCCTCTCAATATCCATCCCTCTCCTCAATACTTAAAGCTGGCCCATACCCACCCCAGTCGGTTAATTGCACAAAAGTCAGTGGATTTACCCCACCCCCCTCATCCCAGCTTCTAATCTCATTGAGCTGAATTCTGCCAACAAACTCAGAGATTCACACAAGATGGAGCCGTGTCTTTTTCTCGCAAAGTCTCCCCTATTGTGGCAGCGCTGCATTGAGCTGAGAAGCCGCACTTGTGTTGGTGCTCGGGCAGATCTCTGAGCGTCTTTCTGTGGGACTGGGAGCCCCTCGGATTTAATTTGCTGGGCAAACAGTTGCACAAAACCCATTCGGCTGGGAATCCTGCAAAGGTCCACGGTTGTGCATTTGCACTCAGGATTACCGCTTCGGTGACTCATGAATGTTGGGAAGTGTCGGTGCAGGATGATCTCACTTCCGAACTCCCAGCATGCTGTGGGTATGGTACTCTAGGTTCAGTATTTAAATACAGTGAGTACATCACTTTAGCAAGAGTTGGCACATTGATCAACTTGTGGGAAAAGGACTCAGTGTGGTATGTAAATACTGACAGGAAGATATACCGTTTCTGTAATGTAACAACTGTGTCTCAGAACATGCTTTCACTGAAATAATCATTTAATAATTACAGGTGGGGGTGTGGTGGTGCAGTGGGTTGGACCAGGTCCTGCACTCTGGTGGGTCTAGGGTTCCAGTCCCACTTGGGGTGCCTTGTGATGGACTGGCGTCCCGTCCTGGGTGTGTCCCCTGCCCTCGGCCCTGCGCCCTGTGTTGCCGGGTTAGGCTCCGGTTCCCCGTGACACCATATGGGACAAGTGGTTCAGACTCTCTCGCTCTCTGTGTGTGTGTGTGTGTGTGTGTGTGTGTGTGTGTGTGTGTGTGTGTGTGTGTGTGTGTGTGTGTGGGTAGAGCAGTCACCTTGCAGATGCAGAATGTGGGTTTGAATCTTCTCTCCTGCTGATCAAAATACTTACTCTAAACTCATACAGTATATATCTCCCATCTACATTAATAGATAAATCAATATTAGTTGGTTACAGTAGTTTGTTACTTTTGAGAAAAGCATCAGATAAATAATAATAATAATAATAATAATAATAATGAGCACATGTGAAATGCTGGACCAGCTAAACTGCTCATATTAGTCCTTCCTTTCTTCCACCAGTCAGCTTCTTATTAAAATGGCATTGCATGTCTAATCAACATTTCCTGTGAGACCGAAGGGGGGGAAATAAGGCCAATGTCAGTAAATTGCTCCTTCTAAAATGCATTTTTGGCGTGCCTCTGTTCCTCAAACCGGCCCTTAAGCCTTGCAATGATCAAACTGTAGCTCGGCGGCACATTAAGATTCCCCTGTCAAAATCAATGTACTTTTCAATGTGTGCCTATGATTGTTCCACTAAACTCCTGTATGAAGGCCCGTGGGATCTGGAACGTCCCTCTCGGGCTGAATTACCTCCTAGCTGGGGTCTAAAAAGCTCTGCCTTTTGGTCATCTGATACCTTTCCACAGCCATGGATGTTTGATGTGTCTTTGTAAGTACGGCAATTTTGAGCATTTGCAGCGCAGCGGTTACAGTACAGCACACATTTCATGTGTAAGAGCAGAGATCACCTTTAACAGCAGAATGTTTCACACGTACCAGCTTTACAACAGGTTCCTACTAATACAAAAAACAGAAACAGAAAGCTGGCAGACACAAGGGTCAGCTACAGAAAAACTTCTAAACAGACAAACATCTTTTCAGTTGAAGGTCAAGTTCCACTGGAAGAGAAAAATCTTTTAAACTGGCTGCAAGAGTCTCTGCATTGTCAGACAAATGTGCAAAAAAATTAAATTGGTTAAACTGACTGTGCAGTTTTTCTTTTTCACACACACACTTTCTGAACCACTTGTCCCCTACGGGGTCAGGGGGAACCGGAGCCTAACCCGGCAACACAGGGCGTAAGGCCGGAGGGGGAGGGGACACACCCAGGACGGGACGCCAGTCCGTCACAAGGCACCCCAAGCGGGACTCGAACCCCAGACCCACTGGAGAGCAGGACCCAGTCCAACCCACTGCGCCACCGCACCCCCTACTTTTTCTTTTTCAGTGGGTGCTAATTTAAAAGGGCTGCTGTTTTAATTTACATAATAGCATTATCTGAATCAATAACCTAGAAGGGAAAGACACTCCCACTTTTGCAGGAAAAACCATGGTCAAACCCCATAGAGTAACTCTGCAGTGAAAATCATTAATGATAATATACTTTGCTTGAACAGTAAGAAAAGCCCTGTCCCTTGCAGCCACCTACTACTGGAATTCCACAGTGACCCCCCACGGTTACTCTGGTCTATCACACTGTGCCATTTTGTGCGCAACACAAATACCGTTTCCCTGGAGAAGAATAGCTGTACAGAGGAGCCCCCCGCCAGTTGTTTAGAGGGGTAACAGTGGCGTTGCCCAGAGCTGAACCACCGCAGCCAGAAAGGGTGGGGAAGGCAGCTTGTAGAAATACCGCACCTGCCAAAGGCTGCCATCAAGCCAACCATGCCGCAATGTGGGCAAAGCTGCTGCAGTACGGTCAAACAGGTGGCTCCATGGGGGATGTGAGCCGCAATGCTGTCCTGTTAGGCAGTATGTTGGACCCAACTGGAAATGAATGTGCCGCAGGTGTGGAGTGTTCAGATGACCTGCAAGAGTGGTGGTGCATAGCACTCGAGGACCACAGGTGCATGTGGGGCCTCTGCCAGGAGTCCAAGGGGTTCATGCTCTTCAGGATGTTCGTCATGAGCCCTGAGGTCAGCTGTTCCACAGAGGAGTTGCAAGAAGCGCCACTGGACTCCTAAAAACTATTTCTAGTGAAACATGTTTGCTTTAGTCCATTCATTACAGTTCATTAGTGCTAATTGTCACTTCTGTCGCTTTTTTAGCCAGTTTATTTCGTAGCACTAATAGCAGACGTATAAAATGACCTGGCCACAGCTGCCAGAGTGTGACCCTCCAAATTTGTCCATTTAATCTGAAAAAGCTGGTGGGCTTGGAGTGGTCCAGTATTGACACTGGGGGTGTGGGCCAAGGCAAACACTCAAAGCCACATGACCGGGAACCCCGATAGAACGGGGGCTAAGCAGCAGGGGGCACCACGCCCAGTGGCGATACAGTGTGGGCGCTGCGTTTGGCCGCTGCAGTCCGCAGACCTGCCACAAAAACCACTGCCAAGCAGAGAGCTTGGAGGCCCTGGAGCGTAGTCCTCTTTGCTGGTACTCTTAATCACCGTAAGTGCTGAGAGCATCTGGCTTGGCAGTGTGGCTCGCACCCGTGTTTCTCACTGGGGCAACAGCTTGGGCAGGAGACACACGCTTTCCGCAAACGAGGGCAGCCGGTAGTGTAGTGGTTAGCTATGCTGTCTTTGGACTCAAAGGTTGCAAGTTTAAATCAAACCTCTAACTGTAGTACAGTTGAGCAAGGTGGTACTTACCCTAAAATCCTTTCAGTAAAATTTCCCAGCTGTACAAATGGGTAAATACCTCAATATTGTAAGTTGCTTTGGAAAAAAGTGTCAGGTAAAAGAAATAAGTCAATGTAAATGTGATTTAAGCATGGGTTCAATATTACACATCACACACCTGACTGGCCACAATAATGGAATGTGTAGTGTGTTGGCACAATGGGTATAGCCTTCTGTTGGCCCTTAGAGGATCTTTGCCCAGGAAGGAGTCACATGAAGGGCTTTCTTCTCACCATTTGATCACTGTTGTTAACACTAGCTTTAAGAAGTTACTGGCATCAGACTAGTAAGTGATAATTATTAGAAGAAAATGTTGATTATTTTTGCATTTGCAGCCAGAAGTCATTTTGCTGTGATGTCTGATTCTCTCTACCCCAAACCTACACATTTGCTTGCATATCTTAGAGCTTTTTCTTATTCCTTGGCAAATTGGAACCATCTTGGCAGAGGCATGTAAACATGCTACCGACGCTGGCCACGCTCCAGAGGAGCCCTTTCTGGCAGTAAGACCTGGGGCTCTTCGGTACCCATGTGCCATTGGAACTCGACACAGCAGGAGAAGGTTCAGCACTGGCTCTTGTTACAGACAAAATGGGCCATCAGGTGTTTTTAGCCAAAGTCTTTGCGCTCACCATAATAGGCATCAGACTCTTGGTTCTAAATAGATTTGAAACGAGCTGGAGTAGATGATGTTTCGTCAACAAAAAATGTACCCGTGATGTACAAATTACCTTTGTATTAGAAAAATAATTGTAAGCAACCAACTGTAGAAACCTGAAACACCTGTTCATGACTTTCCAAACACACCTGGGGACAGCTAGTACCATGGTGGTTAGCGCTGCTGTCTCTAGAGGTCGCAGGTTTGATCCCTACCTCTGGCTCTAGTACCCTTGAGCAATCTACTTACCTTAAGTTGCTCCAGTATTGTTACCCAGCTGTATAAATGGATAAATAATTGTAACCTTAACATTGTAAGTTGCTTTGGAGAAAAGCATCAGTTGAATGAATAAATGTAAACTGGGACTGGAAGTGTTTTAGTGAATCAATATGTTTGTAAAGCATCCCTCAGTTTATGCACAGATTATCTTGTGTAAAACCTCAGAGAAAGCTGTAAAAAAGAATTTGCTGGATGGCTTATTAATTTATTCAGTTTTCATGAACTGCTTGTCCAGTTCAAGGTTGCTGTATTCCAGAGTCTATCCTGGAAACACAGGGAGTGAGGCAGAGAACCCTGAGGGAGGGATGCCAGTCCATCGCAGGACTTTTATTTTATTGTCTTTTTTTAACTTGGAACAACTTGAGCGACATTTGTCAGCATCTAGTTACTTTCAGTTTGCTTTATTATCTATAAAATCCGTACAAGTTTTTTTTTTTTTTTTTTCCAGAACCGCTTGTCCCATACGGGGTCACGGGGAACCAGAGCCTACCCGGTAACACAGGGCGTAAGGCCGGAGGGGGAGGGGACACACCCAGGACGGGACGCCAGTCCATCGCAAGGCACCCCAAGCAGGACTCGAACCCCAGACCCACCGGAGAGCAGGACTGCGGTTCAACCCACTGCGCCACCGCACCCCCTTAATCCGTACAAGTGTTAAAATAATACATACCCCTGATTTATTCACTGAGTAAGATTTTTTCTGTCTAACTTTAATAACTGTGGAACAGTGTACTGTGCGTTGTCTTGGACAAAGGCATCTGCTAAATAAAAAAAATAAATAATTTTCACTAATGCAACACAAAAAACAACACAAAGTGTATCCAAATAAAATCGTATAATGAAGTATCTCTGACAAAATCTAAACAGTCATGAAAACCTTCCCAAGAAGAAGAAATGGGGTGGGGTGGGGAGTGGTAGTTGCTGAGGAACAATGAGGAGGAAGTGAGGAAGTCGTCTGGTTCCCAGCCCTTCTCGCTATGCTGCAGTGGAGACTCACGGTCCATATTACCCATCCATCGTGGAGCTAAGAGGATCATGTGTTAGTTGATACGGAGCTCAGCGCGGCGTGGAGGTGGGAAAGAAAACCGGGAGAGGCGATCCTGCACCACAGAGTGCAGTTGCTCCACTTTTCTGAGCGTCCAGTGAGGTGGTTGGTTCTTATGCAACTGGAATTGAAACATCATCATATCCCATGTGAAGCTGACATTGCCAAACAATGCACTTCAGCTTTGTGGGAAGAGCTGTCACTGACCTCTCATTTCAGCTGGATCCTGCACACACACAAATATGCACACAAACACACACACACCAGTGGCACATTGCGGGCATGACTGACATCTGTGAAGGTTTGCCCACAAAGTTTGTTTCTACTATTAAAAACACTGGCCTGTGTCCCTGTAGAGGGTCATGGCAGTTAAGGTCACTAGTGCTCCAAATTCTCCTCACTTTGTAGAGTGTAGTGAAGAGCCATTTTTTTCATACACTCTGACCAGTGTCACAACTGTCCTTCTGACCATCTACACCCACAAACACAGACAAGGAAAGATTCTTTTACTGTGCTCATTTGCTGTCCCCCCAGACAGTAAAATGTCTGTGCGAACGGTGCGTGTTTTTTCTGTGCCCTCAGCGTGTTTGCTCTGTGCCCGGTTGCCAATGGAGTCCGAGCAGCGAGACAGTGTCAGTCGCCCTGCTGTGAATGGGAAGTCCTGTCACTGGCGGCCAAGTTCCCCCTGCTCCCCTCGGACCCAAGCGTCCAAGTCATGGATCACGGACCAGGAGAAGAAGCTAATAGCTCTCCCCAGCCGAGCCGCGCTAAACTCTCCCGGCACTAAAATTATTCCTCGGGGGAATCAATGGGCCCATTCTTTTGTTGGCCGTAGTTTGCTGGACGCCTCTAAACTCCACGTGAAACAGTAGACAGTAATGGGGAAACATAAAACATAATACTTGTGTGACCAGCCTGTCACTGGCTCTCCAGGGGGCTGTGTGCAGAAATTGCCGATGAAAGAAGCATCAGCGAGAGATTAAGGGGTGACGGCCTTCGGCGTCCACAGCGGATCAGCGACGCGCTCGTGGAGACATTGCGTGGGGATGCAGGTGGCACCGGAAGGAAGGAAACCCCAGTCATTTGGTGGGAAGCTCATTCTGCCCTTCTACACCCACCTGTCAGGAGAGGGGTAGCTTCTATGAGCCACATGGGGATGCAACTCCCATTGAGCATGACATGACGGGATAAATTGTGGACGCAGTACCTTTTATTACAGGGAATCGGCATCCTTAGAGCTGTGAGCACTGAACAGTCAAAAACATCTATCAGCTACTAATACCCGAGAACTTACACACAGTTCTGGTGTATCTGACAATGGCCTTAAAGGCTATGATTAAACTGATGTTTAAAGACACTCTGGGTGAGAAGTTGCGTCCCTAACTCTGCTGCATGCTGCTTTTCAGAGTTTCGGATCAAAGAGGTATTTGTGTATAAGTGGTGTCTTTCTCCATCACTTACAGGCTGGACTTAGAGCTCTTCCATATCCTGCAGTGATGTGATGATACAGCCCACTTGTCCTCAAGCTGGGTGTCCCACCACACTGTCGCTCTTATTGTGGACACAATAAAAAGCCCAAAGAAAGGTCAGTAAATACCCCATTGAATACAAAGCAATGCTGACGATGATGCAAGGCTGCCACCGAGGCATTTGCAGTGTCCCACGGGGTGCGTGGCCTGCGCGGCCCGCGCAGCGTGGCACCGCACACATTAAAGCAGATTTGCCCTTAATTGTTCACAGCAAACCAGCAGCGTAAAGTCCTCAAATCAGCTTAATAGGGCTAAGCTTCAATATTTAAAAATCAGACGTAATGGGCTGCTGCCCTGGCAGTGCCGCCCCAGGTGACTGCATGTACTCCCCGCCTGGTGCCAGTGAGAGGTATCGGGGTCGCTCTTTTTGACCTCACTAGGACTTCTACTGTGGGTAAAAAACCAGCATGTTCTTCTCACTTTGATACCATTCTGGGGCCACAGTCCATCACTACTCGTGTGAATAAATTTGCCAGCCATTCCAGGTGTGGCATCCTAATCTAAGCAGCAGGGTACAGACCTGTTATTTTATCGTGCCCTAGTGCCTATCGTAATCACTCAAAGTGGGTAGTTGTTTTGTGATTAGGGCTTCCATTCCTGGTCTTTGTAAGTAGGAAGGAGTTGGGGAGAGAACAAACTCACAGAACGAGTGGAACTGTGGGCCGTGCTGACCGACAGCAGCCACCCTGTGTGTGCTGTGCAGTCATCGGTACAGCAACTGCAGCGCTGCTGCGGAAAATCCCAATTATGCAGCTCTCTCGCCAGATCGGGATGTGCCCCCACACGCCGCGCGATGACTAACAGGCACGGAGGGGTGATGCTAAATCCCCGGCTATTAGGTTTCACAACAGGGACGCCTCGCACTGCTCCCCGGGTGGCAGGAGGGGCCGCGGTGCTCGTGGTTAAAGGCCCAAACTAATTCACACAGCACAGCCGTGGCGACTGGGGCCAGAGCACCTGTGGGCTCTGTTACAGACCCCACGCAGAGCTCAGTCCGTGCATCTCTAAGCAAACAGGACGATGACCGTGGCCTGGATTGGGGCCACATCCAGACTAATAAGGGGGGGCAGGAGGTTTATTGATTAAGGACATGGACTTCAAGGTTGCTGGTTCAAGCCCCACTCCCTTCTGCTGCTGTAGACTCCTTGAGCGACCCTAAACTGCTTCTTTAAAAACACAGCTACGTGAATAAAAGAAGTACTGTAACTTCCCGTCTAGTGAACAAGTGAACACCAGTACACTCTGAGGAATGTTGAGAACAGTTACTGACGCTGCGCAGCTCGAGCTCACAGGGAAAAGACCTCAGTGCAGGCGTCTGGTGCTCTCTCTCGTTTTTCTCCAGACCACAGCCCTCCTATTCGCTTCCTGTTACGCGCCCTTTGTTGGGAACGGAGCACAGGCTGAAAGCAGCGGTAAGGAGAGACCGCGGTACAGGAGTCCCCTGAAAGGTCAAACACTGTGGTCCGTTTGCCCCAGGGGGGTGGAGAGGATTTCTGCGCAAAGCACTCACAGGTTGTTGAGAGGCACTGCTCTCCTGCGCCAGGATTTCACTTAGAGACAGGAGCACCTTTCAGAGTCCAATAGCGGCTGGGCTGGGGGAGGCACAAAAGAACATTTCAAAATGCAATACCAATGCAAGAAATATTGGTAAATTGAAAAGAAGTCTATCTTGTCTTTACAAGTTTATTATGAGTGCGAGACATGTGGCTTATAATTTCACGAATGAACACATGGATATCTACTGCTGGGATTAAAGTCACGGGAAATGAATCAAAGTATCAAAAACAAACTGTATTATGTCACTGAAACAATAAAGAGCAATGAAACACAAGATTAAGATGGGATCTCGCTGAGATGTGCTCATTTTCCTGACCACTGATTTTTTTTTTTACCAATGCATATATTGTATATTCTGGTATGTGCCACACCATGTGGGAAAAAAAACATCCTTTTCAAGGTCTAAAGCTCATGTTTTGAGGATCATCTTGGGTTTCTGTGTTTTGCAATATCATTAAATCCGTGGTAACATATCGTGGGTTAGATGCTGATGTCAACAGGATTGTGCCCACTGCAGGTGGAAATAACCCCTCCGGTTTGTTCCCACGCAGGACAGTCCAGCAGAGGCCTCTCTGTTTATTCTACAGATCTCATCTCGTGGCAGTAAACAACTGCACTGTAAGTACAAACAGACAGGCCTCCAGGGCCTCTACAGAGGACTTTTAAGAACTATTAAGGTTGGTACAGGACCTGAAACATTTATGGTTAAAGGACTTTGTTCAAAGAGTGGGTCTCTTCAAATTTCTGGATGCTAACTGGCTATCTGGGAACACTGATGTGATTCATTACAGAACTAATTTGGACCGCTTACACCTGTGCTGTGGACAGGCGAGTACGAAACGAGCCTGCTGAGAGGTTTCATTTGAAGACTGGGTTCCTTCGGTGAAAATGGAGCCGACCGGACATCACCTAACGCTAAAGCTAACCTTTCTTTTCTCAGAATTGTTGTCAAGCACTGTTTATGAACTCTAACATCTCACTTCTCCCTCTCGTGATTCACAATGGAAAACAAACATGGAAGAAAGCAACAAAAGTTACTTCCCTGAGTATGTAGTAAACCATTTACTCAGATTTTATCTTCATCTCCATGTTACTTTTTGCAAAGCTTTATACACTTTCTTGTATTGATTTCTTAGACCATTTCGCTTTTTGCTTTCATTCCTCACTTAAATAAACAGACACTTATACTACTCCAAAAGTGCAAAGAAATATTCCACTCTTCTGGATATCGCTGCTGACTTCCTGCCATGTTCTGAACTGTCCAATCAGAATGTGAGAAAATGAGACGGATCATTTCCAGTGAGGTCACTTCCTGTCTATTTTGTTGATGACGGAAAGCCCCACATTTTCCGTGCAGCATGTAAGACTTTCCTGACTAAGCTGGTGAGCGCTGACCCCAGGAAGCCGGGGGATGGATCTCATTCTAGTGGCCTTCAGTTCCATCAATGGCTCCATTATGTTTCTTGAAGGAGTGGCTCAAGAAAGTGGGTGGAGCCACGACAATGCCGACCTGTGGGAAGGCCAACGCATAGCTATGACATCACGACAAGGGTGCTAATCTAGGAACACGGGCTGGCGTCTGGCCAGCACCTTGACACGTCTGTTTTCACAACTGGAGCTGCAGTGTTTGAACAAGTGCTGAAGACATGGAGACTGTCATCCCTAAAACTGTTTATCTGTGGGTCGTTTAAAGAAGCCATCACTGCCTTCCATGCATTTAATTGCACATATTAAGGGCAATCAGACAGCGTGATATTTGTGTATGCATTCCTTCTTGTAGTCACGTTTGTTTTGTCAAGCTGTGGTGAAAGAGCGCCCTCCTTGAGTTTTTCTCCCTGCTTTAATAAATCTTGGCAGCTTGATCAAATAAAAGAATAAATAGGTTCTATGATCTTTGAGTTGTGAAACATATTTAACAGAACTTGATTGCGAAAACGGACTATTTTTTTTTTATTTAATGTTAATTGTGTATTATCAGTTTGTGGGTTCTAAAGAGAAAGCTGAAGGATGACACTATTTTTTTTTATCCAGACAAATATACAGTACCTCTTCCAGTTTTTCAGGGAAAAATGCAAAGTGATATATAGCAGTGCTTCTTTACTTTAAGATGCAGGTTCAAATACCTAAGTGACCCCCAGGAGCAGGGCTAGGAAGCACTATGAAGAATATAATGTACTAGAACACTTTGAGTTTGGCAGATGTGTAACCATGGCAACAAGTTGACCGACCCATGCCCATTACGGTCTGTTCCAGTCATTGCAAACATTCACATTTATTTATTTAACAGGCACTTTTCTCCAAAGCAACATTCACCTCTGAGAACAATACAGAGCACATTACATCAACAGAAGGTGAGATCTGAAGGCGGATGTGTCATTCTTGAGACCAGTCAATTTGTCGTATGCTGTCCCGCTCTGTGAACCAGAATATGTTACAGTAGTAGCTTCATACAGGTTTTTTTAAAAAATTGTGAAATTGATAACATTTTACCCGTTTATGAAGAAGAGAGTAGATTCAAATTGTAACAGCATTGCTTACATTAAAAAAAAAATTAAAAAGCCATAATCAACCTGAATATTTCTTATCTTTTGCTTTGTCAAGTCATTATCCCAAGCTGCACTTATTTTAAAATAATCAGAACACTATGATCTAGCAAGTGGCACAAAGTAGAAGCACCAGGATAGTCTTCTTCTGCTTGTGATCAACTCTTCAAATGCTAGATACAATATATAGCTGCTGGTGCATTAGTTATATCCCAATTACAACATGAGTAATGTGGGACTTATCGGTAAACACTGGCTGTCACTGTGCCTGGTATGGTGGCACAGTCATTACAGGGTCGTAGCAGGGATGCTGGTTCACACCCGGGACCACAGGGCTGCTCCAAAGCCCTGATATGATGCTGGGGCATTTTTAAACAGCAGCAAAAGCAGAGAGCACGCGCACACACACACACACACACACACACACACACACACACACGGGTGAAGTGCAGTGGCTGTGGAAGACAAATGGCGCCATTAGCGTGCAGCTATGAGTCCTTCAGACAGACAGTAAAGCCTGTGGACGACGGGACGGCAGCTGTAGACACTGTCCAGCACACTTTCTGTCTCGCTTTCGCTCCCAGGACTCAGGGAGGGAAGTCCACTTGGTTTCATCATCGTGACAGTTAGTGGGATCTGTCACTTCAGACCCTGAAGAACCCACAGCAAGAATGTCGAGTGATTTTTGTTACAGCTTCAGGGGCGTATTGGGGACCTGGGGCCACCGGCAAGTGCGCCGTCCATCACCGCAGCAGATGACCCTGCACATTGCTGCAGTTCTGGTCTCTTTTTTCTGTAGATGCTGTCGGGACTCTCAACAGCCCATGGATGAAGGAAACGTTTAGCTCAGCAAAACTAGATGAGAGGACAAAGCTTCTGCTTGAGGACACGCCCCAACTGCCCTCAGGCTTGAGATGACTGACTAGGACCTTGAGGCCTGGCAATCCCAGTGTCACCTGTGACATTCCATCTCTGGTGACACCTTTACCACAGTACTCATCCTCGGGCACGTCCAACCTGAGTGAAATCATTTGTGACTCACTGGCTGACAGGCCCTGGTGACAAGTGACAGGCAACTCAAAACAGACATTTTGAAGGGATTTTCTGTTCATAAAGATATTTCCTATGTAATATTGCATTCAGCAGGTGCAGATATGGCTGTGAAGTGACGAAGGTGACTGACCATAGGCCCACTCAAGGTACACGGCAGCACCTCTTTCTCCCTCCTCCTTTTCATCATCATCATCATTAATGTTATCTAATTATCATTATCATCAACATCATCATCAGCAGCAGCAGCAGCAGCAGTAGCCTGGAGTACTAAAACTTGAAAGGCTGACAGTGGAGGGAAAGTGAGCCCAAAATGTAATTTGTGAAAATTCCACTCCTGTGACATTTAAATCCGGAGCAGGGGATCGTGCTGTGACCCCAAAGGTGAAGCAGCCGGGGGTTGAGCGCGATGAGACAGGAATGACGGCTGGGTTGTGGGGGCTGGGAAGTGAAAGGAACCCCCCAAAGGGTCACGATGAGGGTGGAGCTCTGATCGTGGGCCAAGTGATGAAAAATAGACTGAAATGAGAGAGGACAGAGTGAAGGCTGGGGCTTAAAGGAGCCCTCAGAAACAACAGCGCCAAAGCTCATATAGCTCTGTGGCGCTGTGCAGAATCGCAAAGGTTCCGCAGCACCCCCTAGGTGTTAGCACCACAACAGCAGCATGTGGGGGTGGGGGTGTCAGTGGGTGGCAAGTTTTTATTGTTTCTACAAAGACAGTTGGCTTCCAGGTGTCAACCCTTCCACAGCTCGGATTACCCCTGAACAAGGATGGACGTGTCAACATTCTCACGTTTACAATTATTCATTTAGCTGACACTTTCCCACAAAATGACTTACAACATTAAGCTACTTATTATTATCTACCCACTTATAAAGCTGGGTAATTTTTTACAGGGTCAATGTAGGGTAAGTATCTCGCTCAATGGGGGGTGCGGTGGCGCAGCGGGTTTGGCCGGGGCCTGCTCTGCGGTGGGTCTGGGGTTTGAGCCCTGCTTGGGGTGCCTTGTGGCGGACTGGCATCCCGTCCTGGGTGTGTCCCCTCCCCCTCCGGCCTTGCACCTTGTGTTGCCGGGTTTGGCTCCGGCTCGCCGTGACCCCGCTCAGGATAGAGGTTGTAGATGGTGTGCGTGTGTGTATTTTGCTCAACGGTAGAACAGCAGTAAATGAGATTTCATCCTGCAACCGTCACAGCAAAAACAGCAGCTCAGAGCAATAAGCTATCAGCACTAAAATTATTTCTTAGGGTAGTGATTAAAATGATGAATAATAAAAAAAAAATTGGAAACAAAACCATTTCACTGTAAAGTGTTTTTTTTCCTTCATTCCCTTTATTATGTACAGAAATACAGCAAACACCATAATCTCTGTTCAATGTCTTCAGGCTACAAAAAAATGATTGTTCACTCAAGATTTGCCAAAGCGCTCCCATGTATCTCCTCTACTCATCTCTCTGCACTGGCTTCTTATATAGCTGCCCGAATCAAATTCAAAACCCTGGTTACTGTGTACAACTGCATCAATAGAACTGCTCCCCGCTATTTACAGGACTTGATCAACCGGTACACCCCAGCCAGGCCCCTTCGCTCATCTACTTCTACTCGCTTGGTGGTCCCGCGCACGAAAGGCAAAGCTCGCAGGTTCTCGGTTCTGGGTCCATTGTGGTGGAATGACCTCCCCCTGTCACTCAGAACTGCAGAAACTCTGTCTGGATTCAAGAAAGGTCTGAAAACTCACCTTTTCCAGATCCACTTCGCCCAAGATCTCTTCAGATCATCTACAGTGTAACTGTTCAAGCATCCCCAGATACAACCTTCATTCGGCCATTACTCTGGCATCATACTTGCTTATTTGTGTATCTTATAATATTTAAAAAAAAAAAAAAAATTGGTGGAAGGGTATTAGGATTTGTCTATCCTGTGTTTTATACACCTACTCGATCGATGAACCTCGGTGCAGCAAGTGGTACATAACAAACTAGGTTTGCTTGAGACTTTCATGTCTGCAGTTATGTCTCTTCCTCTTTATGGAATGCATAAATTGTATTTTTGCTGAGATGTATGTCGCTTTGGACAAAAGCGTCTGCTAAATGAATAAACGTAAATGTAAAATCACAAACTTATTTGTCTCATTATTTATTTTATTAACACAACATTCCCGATCGATAGCGGTCACCTTGTTGTGGTGGTCAGGCTTGTGCACTGCCATGACTCAAAGGGTTATGCTACTGGAGTAAAACTCCTTCGAGTTCAACCTTGTCAGGAAGACCAATGGTTAGCAGTCAGACAAAGGGCAGCTGAGTCGACATCGACTCGACGGCACCTAACAAGAACAACACAACATCTAAATATATCAGACTCACTGCAAAATTAACTGACTGGTGTAACTTTGGCGAATCTGTTTTTAATGTTTGTGTTGCAACATGATTAAGTCAACGAATGAATTCTTGCACCAGTATATGACCAGATTCCTGTAGGAATGACATAAGACTGAATGGAGGAATTGGTGGTCTGTCAGCATCTGCACTTGTCTCTGTTCTGTTCTGGGAGCAGCCAAGGACAAAGGCTCTGCCCTCGGATTTCTCTTTTCCCATCATGCCCTGGGTGCAGCTGGATCGTCTCGCCATTGTTTGAGCTCAGTGCACTGCTGTCATTTTCCATCTCCAGAAACTCCATTCTCTGGTCACCAGGAGCTGGAGGAATGAGAGAAAACAGGATGAGGGTCATGGAGGCCAGTGCATATTCATAACAAGGCCCAGGGGAAGCCCCAAAACCCCACCCGCTGTGCCAACCTCCCACCCGGGCCAAAGCCGCAGACCTGGCCTCCGACCGGACTCGCCGTGTCCTGGCCCGGAGAACCTGACAGCTGAGATGTTCTCATGTGGTCAGTTTTGTTTTGCTTGGCGCACAAGCTGGGAATCAGTGTGCCGTGTCATGACGACAGCATTGCCCCGGCCTGGGGGGTGTGGGGAGGGGTGCTGGGGTGTCCCAGCGCAGCCACGCCCGACGCTGGACAACGTGATGAAGACGATGAAGACAGGGTGTCAGTTGCACACATCCTTTCATTTATTTACATTAGGTTTTGTAAAAATCTTGGATATAGCTATAATAAGTAAACAATAATCTTTATCTTAATATTTTCTTAAAATTTCTGCTACCCTAAAACTAACACTATTTTAAAATGATTGAAAATGAAAGTGGCTTGTTTTCACAAAGTTCTGTGCAACACTGACTGTTGACCGATTCATCCCATGAACATGTGTGGCATTCTTCATCTTGTTATTGGTCACCGACACTCAGGAACACCAGACATGAGCTACAAACACTATGGAAGTGGGATAAGTTAATGCGGTCCCAGGTTCCTGTTCTGGTTTGGTGCTTCTTACTGCCAGCTATGGGCTCGGTGGGTAAGCGCAAGTTGCATTTGCTCCGCTGCAGACAGAAATTTTCAAAAAGAGGTAAGTGATAAATAACCTGGACTCTATAGATATTTTCAAAATTATACATGTCCATCAATAACGTCAGAAAACAGTGTATTTTGCAGTTTATCGACAATCTGAACCTTCTGATTAACAGTTGAAAAACTCATATAGGGGTTCTTAATGTACATATCACATGCTGCTGTATTCCGACAGCAGAGGTGACGCATCAGTGCCACAGAGCCCATCAGTCAGGTCCTGTAACGGACCTCTGAGGGTGGCATAGCCGCATGGTTGATGAAACATGTTAAAAAAAAAACTTGTGCCAGCTGCCTGTTCTTTTTGGTTTGGTTGCTCTGGACTCGCTTGTACTGGGTCCAACACATATTCCAGCACCTTAGCAGCTGGCAAGATGTGAATCCACTGGTGCCTAGTGAGTCCCCTGCACCCCGCTACCATTTAAAAAATATCTCATGGTCCCAGAAGTGATGCTTGGCTGCTCAGTACTGTATGGAAGTGCCAGACAGCAGCCTGAGACCCAGAGCAAAGCAAAGGCATTCTTTGTAGGTCTGTTTGAGCTCAGTGCCAAAACCCTTAAAGTCGTCATTTGCTGATTGCTACAGGCTGCTTGTTTGCATGAAATCTGAAAGCTGTACTGTCTTTTCACCTTCCATCAGGTGAGCCTGCATGGTTGCCACAGTAACTGAAGCATAGGCAGGGAGGATCAGTTCAACTGTGGCCCTGAGGTCACTCGTTGGCTAACACCTCACCACTGGCAAGACCAGACTCTCGGCAGGCAAGCATCCGCTGCGCCAGGTTGGATGCCAGGACAGGATATCCGTAAAATGTCTGTATGGTTCCTGAATTAAAAGATAATGTTAGTCATAAAAACTCATGTTCCTCTTAATCACAGAACAGATTTTTTGTAATCATCATTTTAAATATCTATAAATACGATTGAGCAAGTAATTAATTTAGTTGTGTGTTTGTTAAAGGGGAATGGTTTCAGCGAGTTATTTTAAGATTTTTATTATACTCTTGTGGAGACTTTCAATCAGTTTTGGTGAAATGTGGTTTTATGAGGTTGTTCAAAGCTGATGGAAGGCAGGCAGTACTAAGGTAATGTAAATAAGGTACAGTGCTCAGTGAACAAAAAGATTTTCCCAAAACAAAGTTTGTACACAAAGTGCATATTTTATGCATTGTATACAAAATACACATTCCTTTACAATAAATTTTAAACATATTTACATTTTAGTCATTTAAAGTATAAATGTAGGTGAGACACCAAGGAATGAACTGCAGTGTTTCACCCTGGCCTTCACCCGGTTGTGTGCCTGGGTATCTAGCTGTGGCCCTGCGATGGACTGTGCCCCTCCACCCCTTCAGTCTTGCACCCAATGGCTCCGGGATAGGCTCCGGCCCACCACGACCGCACTTGGGACAGCAATTGTTAAAATTGGTTGGTTGGTTGTTTTACCTTGAACTTTGACCAACCATCATCCCCAACACAACGGTGTTTGAGGCGTACATTTTAATGACTGACATCTATATGACACACCAGGTCACTCAATATTAAAATATTTATTGCAGTAAAGCAATGGACACATTCTTCAAAAAATCATATGCCGTTTCTCTTGACAACTAGAAGTTAAAACAAAACAAATGACCACACATGCTCTTTCTATAATGAGCAGAAGTAGCCCAGACATGTAAATTTTCGCAAAGCACATACAGTGATTAGCACTGGGCGCGGCGCTGAGGTAATGAGTGGGAATAGTCGTGTGGAAGCGTCATGCCGACCATCACGACTTGGCCTCTGAGGAAGTGCATCAGAGGAGACAATAAGCAGCTGCCTGGGCTGAGATTCCTCTCTTCCTCGCCGACTCTTGCAGCTCGTGCCCTGGACGTTTCCTGGCCAAATCCCCTTATTTTCAGTAGAACCGAGTTCTCATCTGGCTTTAAACTCCTTTAAACTGGGATGAACTTCGCTTGACCAGGTTTCCATGGCTTACATGGTGCTGGTGCATTCGACCCAAACCCGAGGCCGCAGAATGCCTGGAACCAGTCTTGCAGGCCCTTGTGGAGTGTATGGGGTCACAGATGGATGGTGTGTGTGTTTCTGTGACCGCATTTCTACCATAAAAACTGCTGTCCACCACAGTACACAAAAGAACTCATTTATTGCACGTAAGTTTAGATAAGTTTAGATTTGCTGGTATTTGGAAAACAAAAGCAATAACACAAGCATAGACAAAATAAGTTCCTGCTTGAACTTAAAGAAAGTTTGCCATTTGGGATCATTTAATTTGGGCCAGTAGATGGCATAGCGGTTCGAGCTGCCGTCTTCGAGTCGGAGTTCCCAGGTTCAGATCCACCTCCTGCTGCAGTACCTTGATAAAAGGACTTAAATAAAGCAAATGGATACAGCAAAAATGCCTCTGCAGTATAAATGGATGAAATCATTGAAAGTTGTCCAGGAGAAGAACATCCACTAAGCAAATGTTAATAATAACTGAATGCATTATTACACAGCATCATGAGAAATGATAAATAAAAGAGAGTTTTCTCAACATTTGTCCATAGGTGTGGCTCTGCTGATCGGGGCCCTGTGAATGTGTAGCATGTAACGACCCTTTGGCCTGGCCAGTCCACGGTCGGCCAGCCCTGCGAGAGTGCTTCGCTCTCCGAAACCGCCCGGTGCTGCAATCCAACAAGGCTGCAGCTCGTGACGACAGGCGTGTTTGCCAGCGGTCACTAGATGCGGTTGTGTACGAGGAAGGCAGACCGTCGGCTAATTGGCTATTTTTCATAGACCATGGCGCCCAGTAGCTAATTAAAGTCCGCCGCAGCTTTGACCCTTTTCCTCTCCTCCCCCTCCGGCTTGTGTTTTCTGTCCTGCTTGGATTGGCAGGCACGCGTTGTGTGCCGTTTATGCAGTGGCACGCTAAACCACTAACCATGTGATTTCTACAATACATAGAGCGGTTGGCGACGCGGGCCAAAATATGTCAAACCTGTATTAACGAATGTCTTCTTCCTGTCCACGAAGCCAACTGGTGCATAAGTACTTCATCTGAATGGATGTGAACCACACGACACCGGAAAAAGACAAGTTTGTCTAATCAAGTACGGACTATTCGTCGTGCTAGTCTCTCGATGGATTTATTTTTTCATGGTGGGACCAGGTGCCAATCGCATTCATTCCAAAATGTTTTGTTTTTCTGAGAAACGTTTCCATCAAATCTGGTACGCAAACCACTTATTTCAGAGACACATTTCATAGAAAAAGGCACAGAACAGTTAGGAAAACTTATTCACGCGGTTTAGTTAAATGCATTAAACATTCCATCTCGTTTGTTTTGCTTCTTTGAAAATACTAATAGATTAATACCATGTATCTGGAATGAAATACCCAGTATTAGACTCAATTTTGAAACTTTTGACTTATTACAGCTATTGAGGACAGATCAAAAGAGACGGAAACAGGATTTATGGAATACAATTTCATATAATAGCTTTATTAGCTCCAGAGATTAAAAAAAAGATCTGTACATCACAGTATATACAGTATCTTTGCCTTATTATGTATTTCTCATATTTTGCATTTAGTGCAGAAGGCAAACCTGTTAGGACATCTAAGGTGAACTCTTGCCAGGGAATTTAAATGCAGTAATGAATGACAATGAAAGGTGACGCTTTTGTGTTTCAGAACAGCTGAAACTCCCTGGTACAGCTGGTACAGCTCTTTGACTGGAGCGCACAGCTCACTTCAGCTGGATTGAATAACTGATTCAACCCGTGCATGATGCTTTCATATTAACTGCATAGTGTACTGTTACCGGACATGTCTGCACGAAACATGGGAGCCTTTAAACCAAGGCAGAGACTGTCTAACATTTTAATAGAAGGTAATTTGAAAGAGGGGGTGCGGCGGCGCAGTGGGTTGAACTGGGTCCTTTTCTCCAGTGGGTCTGGGGTTCAAGTCCCACTTGGGGTGCCTTGCGACGGACTGGCGTCCCGTCCTCGGTGTGTCCCCTCCCCCTCCAGCCTTGCGCCCTGTGTTGCCGGGTTAGGCTCCAGCTCACCGCAACCCTGCTTGGGACAAACGGTTCAGAAAATGTGTGTGTGTGTGTTTATATATAATTTGAAAGAGCCTACATGCTGAACTGTGAACATCTCAACCCTTGGCCTAATTGTACATTAGCTGCAAACCCTTCGTTCTTTGTACACCAGATATTCACCACCAATAAATTAACAAGGAGCAGTTTTGTATTTATAGGCATATTTCTGTACAGTATGATCCAGTGACATACATGTTTGGGTGTATAAGAGACAGGAAATTGATGTACATGTACATTTACTCATTTATCCAATGCTTTTCTCCAAAGCAACTTACAGTGTTAAGCTATTTTGTTTTTTACCCATTTGTACTGCAAGGTGATTTTTTTACAATAAATATTTGACTCACGGGGGGTGCAGTGGCGCAGTGGGTTGGACCGGATCCTGCTCTCCGGTGGGTCTGGGGTTGGAGTCCCGCTTGGGGTGCCTTGCGATAGACTGGTGTCCCGTCCTGGGTGTGTCCCCTCCCCGTCCAGCCTTATGCCATGTGTTGCCGGGTTAGGCTCCGGTTCCCCGCGACCCCGTATGGGACAAGCGGGTCAGAAAATGTGTGTTTGTGTGTGTGTGTGTGTGTATTTGACTCATTTCCCAGTGTGGTGATTTTAGAGATCTGCACATGTCCACCTCCCACCTCACCTGTGGCTAAACCCTCACATCGCCCATCAACCATGTTTCCAGTGGCCAGAGGGGGTGCTCTGTGTGCGTGTGTGTCGGAATGGGGCAAGGCTGGGTAGGGCGGTGGGGCATCGGGTTGGCCACCTGCACAACTCCTGCACTCACAATTCCTGGAACTAAAGGGGAAAGAAAGAGGGGAGAAAACCAACATGGGGGAAAAGGAGACAGCAGGATGGGCTGTGGGCTGTGCGCACACGTCCCGCCGGCCGTCATTGCCCATCTCCCAGACATGCACCGGGATGAGAGCGCGCCGCTGCCACATCCACGCCAGATTCCTCGGCTCGCTGGAGATCCAAACACACAAGAAAGGCCTTCCAATGCAAATGTGAAACATATACAGGAAGAGGATAAAAAAGTGTGGTTTGAGATGTACCAGGAATTCGGAGAAAAGACGAAACACCAAATGTATAAGTGCTGTTCTTTTCTTCCTTCACTTACAGCGCTTAAGTAAAATTTACAAAATACGAGCTAAGAAATCTTCACCAGTTGGTTTCTTTACCACTGCTTGTGTTGTTGTTCACAAGTTCATTTGCTACTCTCAAAAATACAACTTTCTAATATGTCTAGACCTGTCCTTGAACATCACAGACATGACTGCTGTTCTAACCATTCATGTCCCAAGATTTGACCGGTTTTACCCGTCACATTGAGTGACCGCTGCTCCCTTCCCACATCCGAACCCTAACCGCTCCTCTCCCTTTCAGCAGCCCTTCAATAGACGGAGCTGTTTGTTGTTGTCCTGAAAGCTCAGCAAAGCCCGAGACCCTGACATGTCATGAACCGGGATCGTGGCTGTTCTGCTCCAACATTCCATTATGAAGGGCGTCCGCCGTCCCTCTCGCTTTGCACCGTGTTTCTCCAACCACAAGGTTCTCCATGCCTTTGGATTCCCATGCCACTCGAGAAAAAAAGGCAGATCAGTCCTCCGTTCATTATGGCTGAGATTTAAAGTCTTCATCAAAGGGCACGGGAACGGAATGGTTTACCGCGGGCAGCCCTTCCAGAAAAATCTCCGTAATCCAATACGCACAGGAAGGAAAATCTGGGGGCCGAAATGGCGGTGAATCTGATGAGAATCCCTTGTTTTCACATTTTTAGGTTCAAATTATACAGTTGGAAGAGTAGGAGCGGAGAAGCCTGATCCCTGGGAACCCTGGGAGCACGATAGCTGGGTGGGGCCCTGGGCTGCAGCACCGTGCCAATGTCAACCAGGCGAAGCTAGAAAACCCGTCCTAGCACTTATCTGTGTTCCTGGCCCAGCTTCCTCGCCACCTTTCCAGGATCCTCGGGCTCGTCTCGGCACCCGTCTGACCGCGGCACCCCTGGCCGGTCTGTCTTCGGCCCTTGTGTGACGCTTGTTTTCTCTGCTCCAAACCGAGGCATTTTTATTGCTCTCACTCCTGTGACCAGCGGCCACTCCCAGGCATTCGGTCGGATGTAAGGCTTCCCTGCACTGTGACGGCATGATCCCGCTGAATTGCGCAGCACGATTCTCTGACCCACAGCAGTTTTATTTTTTAATCAGAATTTATTTCTGTAACAACCTCAGCTTAAATCCCAAACAAGGTGTATCTTGAGCTCCAGGGTCTACATCCAACTTCCACCTGGGAAGGAACAGCAAAGCACAAGCACTCCTTGGATCCGCCTGTTGGAATTCAGCGTTGAGGAACACATGCTACACCTTGCAAACATCTTATGTTGCTGGCGAGGAGAAATAAAGGAACAGATCAATGGACGGTGCTGCGTTTGCTATGTGTTTAAAATCCACTAGGATTTGAAAACCTGACGGCTAATTGTGCTCTCAGCTTTTGAGAGAAGGGTTAACTTTGATAAAAGGCTCTTCACAAAGCCATCATATTTAATTACGGGTGGGTCAGTGTTTGGGCTAGAAGCTTTTATCAGCACAATTAAAATAAATGCATAAATTGCATCTGGTTAATTAAATGGTTGTGTCCCTCATGTGGGCTTTTCAATTTAAAAAATATGTTGGTGGATAAGAATAAAAGATGATTCTGCTTCAACTGTAAGATGTTTCTGCATACCAAAGTTCCGATGAAATGTAGTCCCAGACTAGTTCCAGTTTCTAGTGAGACATTTTTGTGTTTTTCTTATTGGCATTTGTCCTCCCAAGTAAACAAGCTGGGACAGATAGCATCTGCAGAGACATCCCTCTGTGTCAGCGAGATGCTGTGGGAAAGTGAACGAGAAGATCTCTCCACTGATGGCATGATAATCGCAGTCCCTTGAATGTCGCCTTCTTTAAGCGTCCAGGAAGTCACCTCCCTCCAGTGATACTCGTTGCAGGACTGGCGCTCAGGTAGATGGCCAGGGATGGACCCTCTTACCTCTCCTGCGACTAGCTGAGGCCCCACTGTACCACGCGTGGAGAAGGTTTGATGTCTGTGGACTAAAAGAGCACTTTCCAAGAATGACACCCCTCAGCATCTCTGAGTAGTCACAGGAAGCACTGGCTGCAGTCTGCGCCCTTCCTACTGAGTGGCTATAACAACCTGCTGATGGGACTTGCCATCGGGGCCAGAGATTGCCTGAACTTGTTAGATCATGGTTGGATCACGCCTCTGCCTCTGGCTCTTTCAAATCCAGGGCTTTCAGGCAGTGAGGAGGACAACAAAAGCTCTGAATAAAAACAATTACATCTGAAGAGCAAAAAGGGCATTTTGGATCATGGCTCGAATTCGCCATCTGCTCTATTGAGCTGAACATTTATACGCCGTGTGAACTTGTGATCCTGCGCAGAAGGCGTGGTGGAACATGTATGCTCTTCAGGTAACAAGTGGTATTTGAAAGAAACTTACAAACAAGCTCAACAGTAGCGGCAAAGAAGCAGGTCTAACTGGAGAAGAAAAGAGGCACACCTTAAGCCGACTGCACGGCACGTTGTGATATGAGCCTGAAACAATCTTAGACTGGTAGAAGACGTGACTTAAATCCAAGCACCTGGTAAAGATCTAAAGAATGGTTCAGAGAAAGTCCCACTAGACTTCGAATGAAGACACAGTGAGGAATTTTAGCAGTCATCATAAGTGTAAAGGCTCATGGTTCAGGGGCCGCATTCTCCTCACTGAGCTTCTTTCTTTCCTGAATGGATACTTCTACTACAAGTCATACTACACACCCACACACACACACACACACACACACACACACACACACACACACACACACACACACACACAAAATATTTCAGCTTTCTGGGGATGTCAGCACTGATTTCTTGAGTGTTAAAAATTCTGACCAAATGTTTCCTATTCGATTTAGGTAAAACAAGCGACAGGTTCCATCAGTTGATGGCTCAGATTGGAGAGTTGGCCGTCCGAAGCACAGTGAAATAGTTCCTCCTTACATCAAGCCACAGTCACACTTCATAGAGGCTCTTTGGTTTGGGGCCGAGCATTACTCAGGCTGGTGGCGTGCTTTTCCTCAAGTTTCCACGAGGCCAGGAAGCAGAAGCAGAGGACCTGCAGGAAATACTGAGGACCTCTGAGGACAGATATAGTTGTCGACAGCTTTTGCGGTACTAAATGTCGGAGCACTGACCTCGTCATTAACGGTAGCTTGCCGAGCAAAGTGGCCCCCATTAATTCATAATACCTAATTGCCACTCTATTAAAACATAAATGGAGACCTTCTGGCAGGAGCTGTCTACTAGTCAGAGTCAGCATAGACTGGCTGAGCGGCCCCACCGTACATACCGGTGTACACCGTACACTGAACTGAGGCTTAGAACCACACTCACTGTCTGCCAAAGTTTGCCATTTATGTGTTTTGCCAAAGGGCCAAAGACAACCCGACAGTCAGAACCCGACCTGCGCTTGAACGCAAGGCCCCCGCTGAACACCTATTACTCAAGCAATTTATTTTGAGGCAGCGCTGAGTCAACATAAAGAAACCACTGTGTGAAGAACAGCATGAAGGACTCCAAATGAGACCTTTGGGGCCGATGGCTCCGCCCATTCCAAGCGAGAATGAAGACCTCAAATGGAGCGTGATGCTGTGGTCCATCTGCGGTCCATCACGGTGTCGGCTGGCTGCTGCCTGAAGAGCACAGGACCCGGACCTGCTGCAGAAGAGCTGCTTCTCACCACACCTCAGTGCTCAAGTGCACCAGAACGGCTTTGTTCTCTTATTTTACAATGTCCCACCAACAAGTCTGTCCAGTCGGTATATCATCAAATATTGTTGTTTATTTTGTTTTGTTGATGCTTCTATCCTGTGAGTAGCCTTCATGCTTTCCCCGTGTTCCTCCCATAGGCCAAAGACACGTTCTCAGATGAACTGGTGATTCGAAACTGTCCCTGGTCTCTGTGTGTGTGTGTGTGTGTGTGTGTGTGTGTGAGTGAATGAGTGAATGAGTGAGTGAGTGAGTGAGTGAGTGCCCTCTGATAGATTCCTGCAGTGTCCATTGTATACTCTGGCTAGCCTAGTGCCCTATGTTTCCAGGATGCTTCCAGGACGCTTCCAGGGCAGGCTCCGGACCTCTACGATCCTGCACTGGACAAGCATTTACTGAAAGCTGACAACTTTATTTTCACCCATTTATATAGCAGGATCATTTTTACTGTAAGCACTATGCCACCTCCTGCCCCATTTTATTAAAATGCAAAAGCTGTGTTAAACATACCGGTTGTTTCTGATCACCTGAGATTTCAGAGCTTCTAAGATGCCTCTGTTGGTATACCTTTCTGAAGCTCATGGTGTCTTGCCCAGGTAACACTTGCCTTCCTGAGTGGGGTTCCAGATTTTGGGGAGGAAAGGGTCATGGGAGCATGGTTTGGTGAAGGTTGACCGAGGGGCCATGGAAAACAGACAAATCCAAACTGAGGGTTGCAGGACAGGACCTGGTCATTGTCAAAAGTGGTTCTCCCCGCGGCTCGACAGGTCCCACGGTCTTATTCCATTACATCACAGTAATTGGATTATTCTTTCGAGTGAGTCCTCACGCCATGCGCTCGTGTTGCATCCTGTGCTGCTTCTGCTCTCATTTGAGCGTTAGAAAAAAACCCATTAAATAATGAACAAACGCAACCCATAAGGCCTTAAAGACTACTGCACACTAAAGGCTGGAGATGTGCAGCTGTACCTCATTAAGGATATGAACAGCCAGTTCTATCCAGAATTCACAATTTTCCTCAGAATATTCATGGACATTATATTACATGATTTAGTTTCTGAATCAGTCTTTTGAGATCAGGTTCAATTCACCTGGCACCCATGTGTGTGCTCTCACTTGTATTGTCCTACTCTTGTACTCTAGCATTTGTTTGCTAAGAGTCATCAGGACAGACATGAGAAGAGGTCCATTATGTGTCTTCAGTGGTCTTCACCTTTCCTGTTTACAACATTTAACAAAGTAGGTGAGATGAAGAAGTGTTTGTAATCTCTGGGTCATGTAACAGAAATATGGCATCCAACAAATCAGATTCCCAGACTGGACAACTAAGTACAGACATCAGAAGTCAGTTCCTGCATGAGCACAGATGTAACTGTGTTGATTGTGTGACACTGTCCCATGATAGTGTGTTGGACACATCCAGCAGTAGCTCCAGCACATTGCGCTAAAACAGCACAAAACATCTATCGTCAACAACCGCTTGTTCCCAGTGGGGTGGTGGTAAGCTGAAGCCAACCCGGCAACACAGGGTGCAAGGCCGAAGTGGGAGGGGAACACACCAAGGATGGGACATCAGTCCGGCAAAAGGCAACCCAAGCAATGCTTGGACCCCAGATCCACCACACAGCAGGCACCAGCTGAATCCGCCGTGCCACCACACCCTCCGGACTGCAGAACATGCTTCTGAATATCAGCTTTTATTTTAACAATTTCAGACAAATTTTTGTTAGACTGATGACAAAAGCGGAAGCCCTGCTGAGCACCTCCGTCATTTGTGTTTCACCAAGTTGAACGTGGACGGCTCATCTGTCTCCAGTCCATGGCCAGCCTCTCAGAGTGGCCGTCCAGCTGGCCTTGACTCAGAGTTCCGAAACATCTTTGCCTGTCACAGGGTGTTCTCCTCATCCAGTTGGTCCAGCAGAAGGGAAAGGCTGCCCTACAGCAGCGAGCTGTTCCCAGGCAAGGAGCCTGCCATCTCCGTGTTAACAACATCCGCAAATCATACTTTTTTCCACTTGAGCCGTATTTACACATCGTACACCCGTCGGAATACACAAACGCACATTTGAGCACCGCGGCTACGCTCTTGTCACGCAAGCACCCTGCATGTCAGCTGCCTTGGCTCCATGGTATGCCCAGATTGCGTTTCAGACAGAAACTCTGCAGCTGGCGACAGATGCTACTTTTACCTGATTATCCAGGAGGAAGTGACCCAAGGCATGCTGGGAACACACACAAAGGTCTTTCAGGAGTGGAAAGCAGTTGCACAAACATCTGTTAAAACCTGGAAATAACAAAGTTGCTATCAGTGTCAGCCTTCTGGCACTGGGCTTTGGTTTGAAATCTATACCGTAAATCTACAAACACAGGTCCACTAAAATAACCAGATGAATAGGTTAAAAATTAGGAAGAACAGAAAAGGAAACGGTGAACTTGGTTATAAGGATCTTACATAAAAGTGTATATATTTGTTGAATAGCCAAAGAATTCAAGAATTACCGAATTACCCGAGAAGACATAAGACTCAACGTCTCATGTCATTGTCTGACAGATAGAAGCAACATCATGACGCTCCATCCATGAGATGATCTATCCATGAAAGTGAGGAAAAATCATTAATAATTACTTGTCCACTGCAGGGTTACCGTGGTCCAGAGTCTATTCTGGAAATACAGGATGTGAGAACTAGTACACCCTGAATCAAATTCTAGTCCATCACAGGGAAATGAAACACTCACATTATCACAGTCTCACTATTCGCTGTCTGTCTCGCTCTCTCTCACACACACACACACACACACACACACACACACACACACACACACATTTACATTTACATTTATTCATTTAGCAGACACTTTTCTCCAAAGTGGCTTCCAATGAACTCTATGTAGTGTTATCAGCCCACACACCTTATTCACCAAGATGACTTACACTGCTAGATACACTATTTACAATGGGTCACTTATCCATACATCAGTGAAACACACCCTCTCAATCACTCACTATGGAGGAACTTGACCAACATGTCTTTGGGGTGTGGAAGGAAACTGGAGCACCCAGAGGAAACCCACGCAGACACGGGGAGAACATGCAAACTCCACACTGGCACACACTCCTCCCTTTCTCTCTCTCTCTCTCACTCTATCTCTTTCTCTCTTGCTCTATCTCTATGGACAATTTGGAGCCACCAGTTCACCTAAAAGACATGTCATTGCACTACGAGAGGAAACCAGAGTACCTAGAAGAAACCCACAAAACACAGGGAGATCATGCAAACTCCACACAGTCTGAGCCAGATTTGAACCCTTGCCCAAACCCTAGAATTTTGGTGTTAACTCTGATTCAAAAGTTTTTTTCCGAAATTCTCAGGCAACGTGAAAGCAGGAAAGCAGAGAAGGAAAGGCCACGTCGTCATGTCACAGACCCACATCAATTATTTCAGCATGTAAGATTTCAATCTAATCCCAAGGCTAATACAATTAGTAATTAAACAAATAATCTTTTGTAAAACACACTCATATTTCAATCACGCACACATCAGGTATTTGTTTTGCCTAAATACGGCCTCGTAATTTGTTGAAGGTTTATTTTGAACAGTGTGACTGGATTGCATCCAAGGCCTCAGAATATGCAGCGCTTGGACAAGAAAAGCGGACGTGAGATTTGTAAGTAATAGGTTTGAAAATGTGTGTATAAATTAACTAAGTCGAAAGTCATTAGATTGAACGGAGTTCCCTAGCAACCTGATGTATACAGATGAAAACAGTGGGAAGGGCAGCAGCAGGGAGCGGAGGCCATCGCTCCAATTGTTCTCCAAACCAATGAAGACATTTCAATTATCCGCTGTTTGGACGTTGAGCGCCTTTCTCCCTTCCGCCATCACTATTGCTCCCATATTAAAACAATAAATGACAGAAACTGTAATGGGGCCATTTGTGAGCAAAGTGCTTGAGGCAGACTTGTGTTCCTTGGCTGCCCCTCAAAGGGCCACAGGGTTCCCACGTGCTCCGCCAGCAGCACACGGGGGGCCGTGCCACTGCCACGGGCCTCAACTTCCCGCTTGCAGGATCCTATTAATAACCACTTGCTTCACTAAATACTTCCGCTGTGCCAGCCAGCAAGGAAAGTACAGCACAAAAGATAGCAGAGTGCCGCAAGAGTGGTGGGGTCGCAACCAAGGCACTTAAAAGAATGAGGTAGGGAGGGAGAGGCGATGGCAGACAAGGCCCCGTTGCCATGGTAACGGCATCAGCTTCCCTCTGAGCTTCTGGCAGGTGTATTGGAGCTCTCGGCCGCTGCATCAGCTGTGTTTGGATTTCCAGGCCGCATGCAGGGAGCCACAGGAGGAACACTGGTACATATGCGTGTCTTTCGGCGGGCAAGGTGGTCAACAGTGGCCACCCAGCCAGACCTTTCCTCCACTGACCGGCACACATTCAAATGCTGAATGGATGACTCACAGTTTCTATGACACTTGTTTCACTATAAAGCAAAAATCCTCTAAAAATCCACTGCTGGCCACGAATGTCATGGTGGGCAGAAGTTGAATGCATTTCTCTTTTACCATATAATCTCCTTAAAGGCTGTTTCTTCTGTTAATACGGTGTATTCATATTTAATTGTGTGCAGAAAAGGAAGATTTGTGAAAGACAAGCAAAAGAATGCAGTGCCAGTGCCATGGTGGGAGCGTGACGCTGTGTGCGCCCCGTCTGAGACAAGCAGTAGCTTGCTGGACCGTTGTTCCATCTTGTGAGTTATTTATATGAGGTTGCATAGAAAATTGAGAACAGACTCTGAGAGCACTGAAATACATAAATAATGTCTAAAGAGGGCTTTGGGAGAAAAACAAAAGTTTGGGTTGTGCACAGTCTGCCAAAAGAAGCTAACATGAGGAGACAAGATGAGTTTTATGGGTAATAAATTGGACACAGGTTTTATCTACAAACAGCTTGCAAGAAAGGACCGATGTTAAAAGATATAGGGCATAAATAAATGGGTAAATAACTGGAAGTGACTGCAAACTGAATGCTGTGAGCTACATTGCAATCAATGAGAATTGATTAGGTGCAGGTATTCGACTGCGATTGTGCATTTGGACTAATGTAAAGTGTGATTTCCATGTTGGCCAAGAGGCTGCTGGTCCACTTGCGCCTGCTGCCAAGGAAGGTTGTTGCGGGGGGGCAGGGTGCTGAGATCACTGAGCTTTTGCATACCTTGTGCAATGTAAGTGTGTGGAACTTTGTGGAATCGGCATAAGAAATAAAGCTCAGCAGAATGTGGAAAGTATATGAGAAGCCTAACAGCATCACTGTAGCATCAATGTGCTCAGAAGGGGGACATCCTGAGCCGAATGAATGAATGAAAAACTTTATTAATCCCAGAGGGAAGCTACACAACAGGCTAAGGGGCCGTGGAAAGGAGCGAACTGGACTGAAGCAGTAAAAAGAGATTTTGGAACAAAGGCTGCTGCAGGAAACAGCAGGCGATGACTGAAAACAAAACCTGGGGACCTTCCTGTAAAGAAGGGCTCACGAGGACTCCTTCATTACTTCTGGTAGTTGTGGTCAGAGTGAGATGAGAGTGATCATGTTTTAAATTAGTGGAGGATTTCAGAGCGCAACCACAACACTGGTTTATCTCCTAGAATCAGAAGATCTGGAATTAAGTTCCTGCCATGTAAACATAGCCTTGGGAAACATCTTATTTTGGTCAAGTTCTGAGATTAAAACCTCCAGGTTTCCAGCAGTGACATTAAAAGTAGAACCAAAAGCAGAGTTCAACTAAGGCTCTATAGATGAGACCGACAGGAGTTGTGCCACAACTTGGGCCGCTTTCACCATGGGGACATCAGAGGAAAGACAGCAGGGCTCCTTGTGTGAAGCCACCAGCTCTACCAGTTCTCTAGTCCTCCATATGATGTGACAGCACTCAAAGCAAGAGATGCACCGGGCCAAACTGCTCTGAAGCCAGGATGTGCACGCTGCAGACTAGTAGATCCCACGCAGTTCCAAGGTCTCAGAAGCTTCCTCAGCACTCGGTCCAGTGGCACAGCAAGTAGCGCTGCTGTCTCACAGTACCTGGGTGGTGCGAGAGGATATGGGTTTGATCTCTGCTCAGTCTGTGTGGAGTTTGCATGTTCTCCTCGTGTCTGTGTGGGTTTCCTCCAACAGCACAAAGACATGCTGTTCAGGTTCACCCATAGTGTGTGAGTGACAGAGAGAGTGTGTGTTCCACTGATGTATGGATGATTAACTCATTGTAAGTACTGTATCTAGCAGTGTAAGTCACCTTGGTGAATAAGGTATGTGGGCTGACAACACTGTATAGAGTGTGTTGGAAGTTGCCTTGGAGAAAAGCATCTGCTAAATGCTGTAATGTCAGTTGATAAATGGCTTTGGTTTCTAGGATGTCTGAAGCATGAAGGCAACTCTCCGCTTGGGGTCTTTCACATACAGTATGATCCCTGTGCGACATAATGGCAGCACAATGATTTAGATCTCGTATTTCACTGAAATAACAATTTTAGAAATCAGGACTCTCACCTTCTTTTCATGAGATGTTACATTTACATTTACATTTATTAATTTAGCGGAAGCTTTTCTCCAAATTCACATACATCACAGAGAAATACAATTTGTGCATGACATTAGGAGAAAGAGAAACAGTTGCAGACATGTGATTCTTAAGTATATTTACATTTACATTTATTCATTTAGCAAACGCTTTTTCTCCAAAGCTACTTCCAATGAACTATATGTAGTGTTATCAGCCCACACACCTTATTCACCAAGGTGACTTACACTGCTAGATACACTACTTATAAAGGCTCCCTCATCCACACATCAGTGGAACACACACTCTCTCTGTCACTCACACACTAAGTAAACTTAATTTGTTTCTTTCCACTTTATGCACTGATGTTCATCGCATGAGTAGGTGCATAAAACTCAGAATAGACGATTTCTTATCACATTCCTAAAAATGTTTTTTAAGGGTAAACAAACATTTGCGTGCAATACAGGAGTAGTGGCTGTGTAAAGGCTTATCTGGGCATGATCATAAAGTTATGGTACATTTACACCCTACACGAGCTTGAAAGATCATGGGTGAAGAGAATCTGGAAGAGATGAGTTTTCAGACCCTTCTTAAATGTGGACAGAGTTTCAGCAGTTCTGAATGAGAGAGGGAGGTCATTCCACCACAACCGAGCCAGAACTGAGAACCTCTGTGCTTTATCTTTCTTGCGTGGGACCACCAAGCGAGCAGAAGTAGGTGAGCAAAGCGGTCTGGTTTGGGTGTAGCGGTTGATCAAGTCTTGTAAATAGCTAGGAGTAGTTCTATTGATGCATTTGTAGGCTATAACCAGGGTCTTAAATTTGATCGGGGCAGCTATAGGAAGCCAGTGCAGAGAAATGAGTAGAGGAGATACGTGGGAACACTTTGACAAGTCAAACACAACCCATGCAGCAGCATTCTGTATTAGCTGCAGAGGTTTGATGGCAGTAGCAGGAAGGCTACACAGGAGAGAGTTGCAGTAGTCCAGATGGGAAGTCACCATGGCCTGGACAAGTAGTTGGGCAGAGTCAGTTGTGAGGTAGGGATGGATCCTATGAATATTATGCAGGATATATCGGCAAGACGGAGCTGTGGCTTCGATGTGCTGAGATAGACTTGAGTCAATTGTCACTCCCAGACTCTTAGCCGAGGAGGTAGGCAAAATGAGTGAGTTGTCCAGTTTGCTTGATAGATTGTGACAGGAGGACAGGCCAGCTGGGAGGTGAAGAATCTCTGTTTTGGAGAGGCTGAGCTGGAGGTAGTGATCAGACATCCATGCAGAGATGTCCGACGGGCAGGCAGCAATGTGTGCGGGGATGTCTGATGCTCCAGGTGGAAAAGAGAGGAAGAGCTGGGTCAGCATAGCAGTGGTATTTGTCTCCATTGGTGGCAATGACTGGGCTGAGAAAGGACGTGTAGATCGAGAAGAGAAGAGGACCCGGTACCGAGCCCTGTGGGACACCAGTTGAGAGAGGCAGAGGAGGAGAATGAGAGCTCCGCCAGACCACTTGATAGGATCTGTCAGATAAGTAGGACTCAAACCATCTTCATGCCACTCCTTTAATCCCAAGCTGACTAAGAGAGGACAGTAGAATTCGGTGGTTGACAGTGTCGAATTCTTCAGACAGATCGAGGAGGATGAGGACCGAGGAGAGGGAGGCGGCTCTAGCAGATTGGAGAGCATCAGACACTGCCAGAACCTTCGTCTCCGTGGAGTGACTAATTTTGAAACCAGACCAATATCCATCAAGGAGATGGTTCTGGGTGAGGAAATCAGACAGTTGATCACAGGCTGCCCGCTCTAGAGTTTTAGACGGCAGGGAGAGGAGGGAGACCAGTCTGTAGTTTTGGACTGAATTGGGATCCAGGGAGGGTTTCTTTAACAGAGGTGAAATGAGAGCGGTTTTGAAGGCAGCTGGGAAACAGCCAGAAAAAAGCGAGGACTTGATGATCTTACAGATGAGGGTGGAGAGTTGCGGAGAAGTGTCCTGTAGGAGTGACGATGGGATTGGATCAAGCGAGCAGGTGGTGGATCTGTGGGATATCAGGAGGTCAGAGATTTCAGATTCGGAGAGAGGCTTGAATTTGGAGAGCATAGCTTTGCAGGGAGGTCCAACGCGAACCGGGCAAGGTCATGTTGAGAACTTTTTAGTGATTGCTTTGACTTTGTCTCTGAAAAACAAAGCAAAGTCATCAGCAATGAGAGAAGAGGGAGGAGGCGGCGGCAGAGAACACAGAAGGGATGAGAAGGTGGCAAACAGTCTGTGTGGTATTTTAGTTGCAGACTGTATTTTGTAGTCATAGAAGGTAATTTTAGCAGATGTTTTTTCTTTTGACAACATATTCCATATGAAGAACATCTGAAAATAACACCACTGCTGGGTTTTCAAGAGCTTTTCAACGCATCATGGATAGTTCTCATCAGGGGTATCTGGGAGGGGAGCAGCTGCCATTTGCCATGTCTTGTGAGATGAGTCACAGGGTAACACTCAGCAAGAGGGCAAATGCATCACACTTCTGCTGGCCAATTTTCCCCAAACTATTCACTGAGAATAAAAATGTTTTTCCTTTATCTAAAGACTGTCTTCAGTTAAGCAGGGAGCTTCTGGGCAGCTGCTGTGTGATGCTGAAGTGTCTCCAGCAGTGTCTACTGCACACGGCAGATGGCAGATGCTGGTCATGGATTTTTTGACTCATAGAGATCTTTGATTCATAAAGTCCCCTTTTATTGCCACAGAAATTCTAAATGATGTCATCTTGTGTCACTCGCTTGTGTCATACTGTCTGTGATATGATGAGTGACATCATCTTTGACAGGGCATTTTTCAAGAGCCTCATCATGCTGTTCCTTTGACATTGTGGTATGTGCTCTCTCATAGTATGTCACACTCTGCACAGAACATTCACAAATGCTCTGAGGACAAAATTTAATTCCTTATATTCTACATTTTTCACTCCATGTTCTAGTCTCAATATGGTCAGTGATAAAATAATCACACACACACACACACATTTTCAGAACCGCTTGTCCCATACGGGGGCACGGGGAACCGGAGCCTACCCGGCAACACAGGGCGTAAGGCCGGAGGGGGAGGGGACACACCCAGGACGGGACGCCAGTCCATCACAAGGCACCCCAAGCAGGACTCAAACCCCAGACCCACCGGAGAGCAGGACTGTGGTTCAACCCACTGCGCCACCGCGCCACCCATAAAATAATCAATTTCTACTAATAATGGTTCAGTTATTTAACAGCTTCTTTCTCCAAAGCAACTTGAAATGCTATCTTATTTTATTGATTAAGCTACTAATGTTGATGTACCCATTTATACAGCAGGGTATTTTTTTTACTGTATTGGTTCAGTGTAAATTCTTTGATCAAGAGTACCACTGGAGAAGTGGGATTTGAACCCAGGTCTTTTATTTGTAAGGAAATTGTTCTAACCTCCACACCACCTGCAGGCCACCTTCATAGACTCCATTTGTTCTACAAATGAAACATCTGACAATATGAGAACCAAAAAAATCTGTTATATGGTGTATTGCAGCCATAAGGCAGCATAAACTGTCTCATTGTGTTGATTAGCAAACCATTACATTCAGCTTTCTAGTATCCATTAAAGGGCTGTCTTCATACTGGTTCTTATACACACACACACACACACACACACTCCTAGACACCTGTCAACAGAACATTTCACGTGCCAGATAAGGATAAATAGTTTTGTAAATGTGCTCTTAAGAAAATATATGAAGCATAGACACTTTTGCACACAAATGTGTTCTGGAGGTTTTGCTGTTTCTGTGAACTGTGTGGAGGAGTGAATGCTTGTCTTTTTTTCATCACGTGGATTGGAGGCTTTGGCAATTATTGATGTGAGTATTGGTCCCCCATAAACGATCCCACAACCCCTCCCAGTCAATGAAGGAAAAAAAATCCAAAACATCATCTATCATGTTCTTGGAGCCTTCTGAAGTGGGAAAGATGTTGTTTACATGGCTGACCAGTGGCCAAACATTGGGCCTTGCCAGCAAAGATGAGTTTTGATGAACCTCTTAATGGGACCCATACTTGCACATGGACATCATGACTGCATGTGGCACGAAGACCTTGCAGACCTCTTGACTGAGTGACCTTGCTGTCAGCAGGGACTCTGTTACTTAACGGCCTGCCACAGAAATACGATCATTATCATTTAATCTAATCAAATGTTTTAGGGCCAAAAAAGAGTTCTTCAGATATGACCATAGAAAGCAATGAATGAAATTCATCTTTCCATGCTGGGGCACCCATCCCAGAGCAGCCCTCTAGATCAAAACATTTAGTGATAATCTAAAAGACTTTCCCACAGACTGTGTGACACCCAGAGAGTGGGACATATTCAAGATCTCATAGTCTGGACTCCAGGTTGCCCTGAAAGACACATTAGTATGAACAAAGAATGGGTATGAAGCCAAATTACATCAACATGAAACCCAAAGGTTTCCCACTGGAATGAAGGAAACCAGTAGATCCTACATTAACATTCATTTATCAGACACTTTTCTCCAAAGTGACATACAGCCCAGAGGTCATCAACAACAAAGACCTTTAGACATAGACACAGGATTACTGATGCACAGCTTGTTTGTCTGATACCACCATGTTGCTGATTCACATCCCTGAAGTAGCTGCGTATAGAAGTGACATTCAGATAGCAAATACATACAGTAGATAATCATGGCAGGTGGTGGAGGTGCCTGTATTCTGATTCATTGCCACATTATATGTATTGTGAGGTCATGCTCTACCACATAATATGTATATTCTTACATCAGTTGCATCCATTTTCCTCATCCAAGGTTAACTGTAGCACATTTATGAAGTTTAGGAAGATAAACTGCTGAAAACATGTAAAAATAGAGTTGGCATGAAACAGGGATGTTCATGTTTGAGTATATTGCGCATGTGGTTGTTATAAATTTCATTCGTTTACGCACCTCTATGGAGGAGAAGAGGTCATGAATGTGCGCATTTGTCGTTGAACTAAGATTTATGGAGCTTGGGATGGATTTGATGGGGCTAGAAGTGTGTGCCAAGTTCAGGATTTTAACCCTCCTGGTGTCAGCACTGTTGTTTTGGAGCCTTTCTTCTCACCAAGAGGGGTGGTGTCGCACATCCACACATGAGCTCACATGGAGCACCGATGAGAGGAAGAAGGATAGCTGATGACATCTGGAAGACATGCTCTTCCTGTTGCTCTCACACTTCCACCCAATATTCCACGTAAAGTCTTCCAGGGGGCCACATAACAAACTGGCCATTTCTCACAGAAATGACAAGATGAGTGTGGTTGTCCAACATGCCTGTGAAGAATAGCCCAGTGGAGTTTTGAGCCCAAGGAATCTGGAGCAGGTCTCTGATAGGCGTTTGTACTTGCTGTCTACAAAAGTGATAAAGAATAAGAATGCAGTGTCACCTGCGCTTCATTATGTATGCGCTGATTTTGGCTCCAACGGGAAGCACATGCATCTCGGTGGGACAGATCCACATGAGTAACACATTCAGCCATGACGTTTGGCATGAAGCTGCTAAGACTGCGCCATGTACTTCAGACCAGCTAAGCATGCAAAACTCTGACATGTATTATGAGCAATCATAAAGCCAAGCAAATAAAAATTATAAGAAGCTTATGTATATTAAAATGGCAATGAATTATTATCAGACGTAGCAAAGAGTCAGTATTGTTTAAATTTATAGGCAGTAAGCATATGTTGGAAATTAATATTTATTGAAGCATGAAACATGTAGGACTTTCAGAATAATTGGAATTTCCATGATTTAAGGGCAGTGCATGTTCTCGAGATATTAACTAGGGTCCAGAGAAACAAGCAGGAAAATGATTCAGCAAATCAAAAATCAAAAATCATCTGACATCCAAGTGTACTGGATTTGCAAAATGGCACCACTGAGCAGAACCAGAAACAGACCCGATTATGTGACCAGAGCAGTTTATGGCAAGAACCTCAATCGGAGACAATACAGCACTAGCAGGGAAAAGGACTCAAACCACAGCCTTCCGATTACAAGCCCGTCTACGTGAGCACCACGTTACAAACCCGGCCCTTGGGAACAGTAAGAACCTTACAGCTGAGGATCACAGCTTGCGTGACTGTAGTGACTGCAGGATTTTTGCGTCATCTGAAAGAAGGCGAAGAAGCACAATAAATCACCAGAGAAATTAATCGGCGACTGCCACTGACGAGATCTTTGGTCACTGCTTCCTGGACCTTAAATCTTCCCGTTCTTGTCAGCCTGAAGAAGCGCTGTCTATCTCTTCACATGCACCGAATTCCCGGGTAATGGTAACAGAGTGTCTGTCCTCTGGAGGGCAAGAAGAGATGGATGAAGACAGGATGACTGGATGTGAAATCATTCACAGCTTCCATCTGCTTCTCATTGGCATTTCGTCCTTCAGATGGTCAAAGATACAGCAGATAAAACGCATTAAAGTCATCTCGAGAGTCCACATATTTCCAGACTCTTTCAGTTCACACGTGCGTTTTTGCTGCTAGTATGTTTGCACATATTTAAATACATCATTTTCAAAGATCTTATATAGTCTGAGAAATTTGGTCTACTTGGGTTATGGTTATGGTTAGGGTTAGAGGCAGAAAGTCTGTGTGTGTGTGTGTGTGTGTGTGTGTGTGTGTGTGTGTGTGTGTGTGTGAGAGACAGGAGCTGTCCTGCTGTTCATCTAACAAATGTTTAAATTCTTAGCACATGGGCTTTGTGATTCAGTAGATGGAGACAGCTACCAACACACACACACACACACACACACACACACACACACACACACACACACACACACACACGTACACTTAAGTACACAGCCTTCTCTGTCTAAACGTCCCTGCTCCGCCACTGGTAAAGAACACAAATGGCAAGATGCGTGTCAAGACACGTGGGAGGGAGTGTGTGAACATGTGGCCCAAAAGCGGCTAACATAGAGCAAAGTTTGGGTAGTAACGGCTGCCCTGAATGTTTTTGTCAATTAATAGTTACCACACTGTGTACTCGCAATCATCTGCAGCAATTTCATCCGTTACTAAAATTTTTGCCAGAACAGATTATGAAGTCATTTATTTTACAAGGCTGCCAAAAAGTATATATTTCTGTTCGAATTTCAAATGTCTTAAATGATTCAGTATTTCCACAAAAACAGGAAAAAATACAATTTTAATGCTAAATGTGTACCGTTTATGTACATTTTTTAGATATTCATCTTGCCTTGTTCTGGAATCATTTCCATTATGTTGTTACTAAGTCAGAGAGTTTTTGCACTGTTGTCATGGTAATGTTTTGTGACAGCTGGCATCCTGCTCTCTCTGGGCTGTAAAGGTCCACACATCTGCATGTATGATGTGGCATCACATGGATGTCTGAGAACACGGCTAAACCTTCTTTTATGTCATTGAGGACAGACATTTGTATGAAGTGCAAAGAGATGTTTCAACATCTAAAATAAGCTCAGTTACCCCCTTGGACATCAAGTAACTTAAGGCTTACCAAAGTGCAGACTGCCGGGCTGTCAAACAGATCCCAGATGGCCTGGATGACACGCAATAGGAGGTTGAGAAGTCAAAGTGCTCGGGCAATATGGGGACACAGCAGGTAGTGCTGCTGTCTCACAGCGCCTGGGTGGTGCAAGAGGATGTGGGTTCGGTCCCCGGTCAGTCTGTGTGGAGTTTGCATGTTCTCCCCATATCTGCATGGGTTTCCTGCTGTAATTCGAAGACATGCTGTTCAGGTTCCCCCAGAGTGTGTGAGTGACAGAGAGAGAGAGTGTGTTCCACTGATGATTGGATGAGTGACCCAGTGAAAGTAGTGTATCTAGCAGTGTAAGTCACCGTGGTGAATAAGGTGTGTGGGCTCATAACACTACATGGAGTTCATTGGAAGTTGCTTTGGAGAAAAACATCTGATAAATAAATAAATGTAATTTAGCTACATGAATAGTTTGTCACCAGCAGGATGATAAGAAATAGGCCATGTCAGCAATCCCGTGTGTCCAAAGTTTTTGTCCATTGTTCATGACCTCTGTTTACTCTAGGCTGTAAGTCACTTTGGAAAAGTGTCTGATAAATGAATGTTAAAGTGAGATCTGTTGGTTTTCTTCAGTAAAGTAGGAAGCCTTTGCATGTCATGTTTATGTGACTTGGCTCATTAGCAGTTCTGTGTTCATAATGATGTGTTTTTTAGGACAACCTGGAGTCCACACTGCAAGATCTTGAATATGCCTCATTCTCGGGGTGTCACACAGGCCACATGGCACCACCCATCTATCTATCCTGCATGAACTGAGGAAACATCTGTACAGCTGTCAGCTGAGTGACACTGCTTGTGACACTATGTTTGTCTCAAACACACATGACATGTGCACACAGCCTCTTGTGTCTGACTGCAGGTGCTTGTCACCTCGAGTTCCCAGAAAATCAGGAAGAGCTTCCACCGAGACTCAGTAGTGTCAACAACAATACCAGAGATCGATTCCATACCTTTCAATTTTCTAATTCATATTTCTATGGTATCAGTACCTTAGAATAAGAACCTGCACAGGCATAACGGGGGGAGGAGGTTGTTCGACAAGGTAACCCACACCTGTCTTGTGGTTTTTCTGGACCTTTACTGACTCGCTCTCACACACTGATTTAATTTGCACTTGTAACAGTTACAGGTATGTGTAACATTTACCCCCCAGCGCGAGGCATTTGTGCTCAGCTGAGTGGTCAACTTGAGAACGGTCACTTTAAGGAGCTGCAAGATCAGAGCATCCGGGGAAGGTCGGCATCCTGGCTCCTGCGTGTTCTCGGCGCAGCCGTGTTTGCGACATTCTCTAAAGTAAATGTTTTAACAGGTGAACATGTAATATTATTTGGTAATAATTGTTAGTGACATCATCAGCATGAGCAGGGCCTCCCATTCAGCCTTTCGACACATGGATGCTGTTTTTGGAAACATCGTTTTGAAAAATCCAATATGTTCCACGACTTCCAGCATGTGAGTCAATCCCTGCAGCCGCAATAAACTGCACCGCTGCCATAACGCCGCGTAATAATTAATACAGCAAGAATGGCCTCTTATTAAACACACATTCTTTGTACACATTTAATTTAGTGAGGATAAGTGGTTTTTTCTTCCCAAAATAAATCATCACGCAGTGTCAAAATCACAAAAGGTCCCTGCTGTTTTTAATAAGGTGCACCAGATGGCCGCATTTCATCCGGCGCCATTCAAAGCTGGATTACATTTGAGCTGAACTTTGTAAATTCTTCACTTGTTTGGGTTCCGCACCAGAAAGCCTTCGAGCAGCGGACCTTTTCCCAGGGCGCAGTGCAGCAGTGTGCTTTTCTGGCCTCGCTAGCTGCATAAAGGTCCCCGCTGCTCAGGTTCGACTCCCAGCACCACCTATTTGTACGGCAGCAGCCAACAGCCACTCATTTCCATCAGTTTAAGCCATTTTTAAATTAGTGTTTAAATGACATCAGCAACAACCATACAAACTAAAAAAGCTCTTACTCAAATATTAAATTACATTCATAAAACCTTGTGTGAAAGTGGAGCACATTTGGAGCCACAGGATGAGATGAGCAGAGTTCTCATGATAGAGATGCGGGGCACTCCAGGGCAAGGTCCTTTCGTGGAAGGACTTTCTGTGCAGCAAAAGTTTCAGTGTCAGTGTCCCAGATTGTACTTTGAACAGTGTGGACCATGTGGAGCAGATTCTCTGGAACCCTTGGCACAGCTCCCTACTAACAGGTCCATGAGCAGGTCCCGCTAATGACTGTGAACATTCCCACAGGCTCCTTCCTTCATTTGACCAACTGTGTCCAAATTGCATCTTGAACATCAGAAACTTCATTTAATATGCCGCTGATGGCGTTTATAAAACCTTGGACACAGGGAGACAAAATGTTATGGAGACATCTGGGCTGAGAATACACTCCAGTCACGTGTGTGTGAAGTGCCCCTCCCAGTCGCCCAATGAAAACCACGGTAAACACAGATTAACGCCAGAGGCGTGCGGTCCAACGGGGACTACACAGCCCAAGGTACCACACACACACACACACACACACACACACACACACACAAAGCATATTCTCATCTATGAATCTCCTGAACACTAAGCACACACTTTCATACACATACATGGTTTCCTAGTCTGGATGCACTGACAAGAAATCACATGACTCCAAAAACCACAATTTACTCTTTAAATCCTGCACAACGCAGAGCAGAATGTCACACACCAGTACTGTGCATTCCATACAAGCTTTAATGGGTGAGCACTGGTTTGTATACCTCTCGTTTCCATGGTGATTGAAGCTCTGCTGTGATTACTGAAGGCTTTTGGTTCTGGCTCTAGTGCGAGTGGGGAATGAATGGTGCGAACATCGACATGCCACAGCAAACACTCAGTGGAGAGTCTCTGCAGTCACACACAGACACACACACACAATACTGCGGAGTGTTGACATACACCATCTCGAGAAGGGAGAAACGTCAGGGGACACAGGTTAAGCGTCATTCTGCTCAAACCTTCCTGGCTCACATCTTGTTTAATTGGCCGGGAGAGTGGAGCATTTTCATTATGAGTTTATTAATAGCTCATATTGACCGTCACTCAGCGGTTGAGATGCTGTGATTCTCAGGCTGCAGCTGCAGTGACATGAACCTCCTGCCCAAACACTCTGGCCGGAAACTACATGAGAAGAAAGTCGCACTTATTCCGAAGGCGAGCAGCGGATACAGGTGTGTGTTTTCACTCAGGAAACTGGATGGAGCGGCAGGTCCAATTTGGTGACCGGCGGTCATTACTGTCATCAGGAGGGCGCCAGCCCTCTGTGAACCACACAGGGAAAAACAGACTTTGGACCAAACAGGGGTCGGGTTGCAGAAATAGGTTCATAGCGTCATTATCTGAGGTCACCGGATCAAGCAATAAAAATAGTTTCAAAAACAGGAACCTAAACAAGGGCCACACATTCAATTAAGAAGGTATGTTAATTGAAACTAACAAGGTCTTTACTTTCCAGCTTTATTTAAATAGAGTGACAGCGAGTGCATGGCGCAGTATCAGCAAGCCAACAGCGGGGAATCTTTGTCAGCGTTCACAGCACTTTTTACCCAGTGACGATAAATGGGACATAAATTATAACAACACCTCTGCCATCTCACACACACCATTTCACAGAAACTCAGTTTGCGTATACAAATGACAGACTATTGCAAATTCTCTCAGTATTTTGAAAGTTTACAACTATTTCCACAAGAACAAATCAGTGGATGTTAATTAGAGCTTCAGTTCCTTAAGTATTCAAGCGTAGATGACTGCGCTTCATTTGAACAGATCTCACTGATGGTGGAACACAAACACCGTATAAAAATCTGACAGAGAAATGGCGTCAGTTCAGACACACAAAAAAAGAGCAAAAACCAGTTTTTAAAAAGGAAAAAACGTATACTGATGTTCTGCAGTGCCCACACCGGTACCGACAGACCCATCCAGCAGTGACTCTCAGACAGCCACCAGAGTTCAATACAAGGTTTATGGTGCCCCACCTAGTACTTCTTTTGTCATAATGAGGGGGTGTGGCCTTTGTGGGTGTGGCTGTCAATCAAGGGGTGTGGCTTCTGCAGGTGCAGCTGTCAATCAGGGGAGGGGGTGTGGCCTGGGCTTTTGTTGACTGGAGTTCCTGTTTTCATTTGTGCTCACTAAAGCAGAGGCTTTGAAGACAGCAGCACATGCAGTGTAGACAATGCCGACAAGCTAGCACTGTTCTCTTACGATTCAGACACCCTACATTTATTGTTTTAACTGAAACAAGCAATTCTGAATTGTGTTTTAATGGAACACATGTGAATAGCTTGCGAGGGCTGCTGAAAGCTGAAAATGATGTTATTTACAGCATAGCACTGTCACCTTATTTAATGAATGTTCGGGAAACTGTTACGTGTTTGAGTTGTTTTGGGGAAAAGCAGCAGTTAATTAATTCAATGTTTGCGTGCGTCTTCTTTGGGATGAAATATCAGTAAAAGAACTATTTGGGACATTTATGGGAGAGCATTGCTCCAACAAAGCAAAGGCTACGTGGCTTTTTCAGCTTTTATTGTTCTCTAAAAAGGAGGGCTGGGGTTTCTGAATCTCACTAACAGCCCCTGAGGTTGGTTACTTTTGTTGGAATAGAAATAACAATGTTATCAAATTTCTGTCATGTATAAACTTGAGAAATGTTCCATTTGTTTCCAGTTGTTGAGAGGTGTGTGTGTGTGTGTGTGTGTGTGTGTGTGTGTGGCAGGAACAGGAATAAAATAAAACATGAGCATGTTGGCAAATGGAAAGAATATTAAAATGAAATGGAAAATGGAAAGAATATATATGTATACACATCTACATATATGTATGTATGTATATATATATATATATATATACACATCTACGTGTATGTATATATATATATATATATATACATACATGTAGATATGTGATGTTTTACGGCAGCAGTATATAGGTGCAGTACGAAATACACATATAATATTGTGTGTGATTGTTCCTTACATAGGAGGGCATGGTGGCGCAGTAGGTTGGGCCGGGTCCTGCTCGCCAGTGGGTCTGGGGTTCAAGCCCCGCTTGGGGTGCCTTGTGATGGACTGGCGTCCTGTCCTGGGTGTGTCCCCTCCCCCTCTGGCCTTATGCCCTATGTTGTCGGGTAGGCTCTGGTTCCCTGCGACCCCGTATGGGTCAAGCAGTTCAGAAATGTTTCCTACATGTGAATCATGTTTCAGTGGCTGTCCCCCATGACCCTGTGTGTGATGGTCCTTCCCTTCATTTCCACTGCAGGACCAATAGCAGTTAACTGCAGTAATTCTCTTCATTCTCTGCTGGTCTTTGCCATGACCCAGATCTGAGGGAGAAGAGAAGCCAGTCAACAGACATAATATACAAAACTGGTGTAAAGACTGTGCTTTGTTCAATATTGAAGATGCTGGTCTACTGCCCCAGAGCAACGGTGAAGTGTCTTTAGAGAACTCGCCTCTCTCGGGAACTTGTCTCCAGAGGTGGGTCCTTCCCAAAATCCCCCGCAGTCCGGTTTGCACAGCCAGGAACTTGGCCACATCCTCAAGGCCAATGTATCAGAGCAGGAGAACCGAACAGAAGCTGTTGTTACAGCTGTGTGCTCTTAAACTCTTCAGGTTACCTTTGCTCCAAGGCTAATCACCTTTGACCTTTGAGCACCTCTGGACTAGGAAACCTTCATGCCTTCGGCTTCATCTTCGCTCACTTTATTCCCATTCACTTCATTCCTGTTTGTTCATTTCTCCTGGATCTTTGAGCTGTGCCGTGTAAAGGTATTTTCCATGTACAGTAAGGAGCACTTCTCTGTGGCCCGAGCTCAGTGCTCACAGTGCCGCACATGTAAAGCAGTTATTAATAGTCAAACAATCAGCGGCTTCATGATGTTCCTTCGACAGCTGCTGTTCGCGTTTGAGGAGAGACGGCACACAAAATAGTCACAAATTTTGGAAACCAAGGAATTAAAAAATAGCGCCTACCTTAATAAATAATGAGCCTCTGCCATGAGCCATGCAGATACTCATGTGTTTCACATTGAGATCATGTACGTTTAAGGGAACATGGCGGTGCGTCCTGGCCGAACTCAAGTTACTGTCCCTTTGTCTCATGATGAGTGGCGCGATGTGTTTCCCTGTAACACTATATCTGCTCCACACATCAGTGTCCTGCTCAAATATGGACTGATGATGGATGGTGTTTGGCTCAAATTAAAAAGCAGTTCAGTTACCGCACTGTAATACTGCAAAGTACTTTTATCGCCCTTTGTGCTACAGACTTTGAAAGGATCCCCAAACCCCCCGAGCTGTCTGTCTCTGCAAAAAAAAAAAAAAAAAACAAAACACTGCATCATTTTCCATTTAATTGAGATGAAAAACAAGAGGTATGAGGTCAGAGTCAGACGCGTGTCGAATTACCGACGGTTACACACTGTGATTAATGTCCTATCTGCCAGAAAGAGCTCATTAAAGGAGAATCACGGTTAATTAGTGCTGAGTAACAGCTCAGCAACCAGTTAAACAGTGTATGGCAATATGACAGCAAGTGCATAAAATATGATATTTAAGCTCTAACTGGACATTATTAACCTTTACTTTCCCTGCTGACCTCCTTGTCCCAAGCAAATTACATTGATCTACCTATTTGCACACCAATATATTCTCACTGTAAGGTATTTGGGGTAAGTACTTGGTACTGTTGGATTGCAGGCCCACACCACTATGCCACCTGCTGCTCTGCAGGACATGCCCCCTGTTGAGCTCAGGTGTGCTGCTACAGGTGTGAGGAGGCTGGCCTACTGGGGGTCTCTCTGAGGGAATCTCCGTGACTGCTCGAACCCACCGCTCAAGCTGGAATGCAGAGAGAGAGAGAGAGAGAGAGAGAGAGAGAGAGAGAGAGAGAGAGAGACTGTGCTGTTTGTGTGTGAATGGGCAGCTTCTCGAAAACACAGCCCTGGTGGCCTTTAGGGAATCTCGTGCACCGCCAGATTCGATTCCCACTGAGGACACCCCTGTCACATGGGACACTGGATGGCCTTCCACTGGGTTCCATTCCACCAGGGGCCACAGAAGATGGGCCCTGATGAGAAGCGGCAGCAACCCCCCCCCCCCCCCCCCCCACCCGAAGCCCCTGCAACGCAGTCCAGATGTGTGCTTGATTAAAGGTTTACATGAGACGAGAGAGGGGGACACGCCACAGGTCAGGCCCTGGGTTCCAAAACAAAGACTTTTGTAAATGTCTTTTAAAATAGAAACATCTGGATGGAAACCCCTTCCCCCAACCCCATGCCCCCCCATCTTTCTTCTCCCTCTAGCTTTGTCTCGTTTTACGTCGTGTTTAATGATCCACTTTGCGTGAAAATCTCCCTCTCATGGAATCCACCGTTTATTTCTGAAAATTACATGTTTTTCAAGAAACACCACGGGAAAATGTGACCTAGAGGCTGGAGCAAGAAAAGGCAAAGAGTGTTTTCTTCGGCTTTGGGGAATTTTCCTGTGCAGTTCGACTTCGGTTTTCGGGTTTTGTGTTTCTGGCCCTTCAAGGCGCCACTGCGACGTCTTTAACCGCCCCGGGACCCCGACCGCTTCCAGGTGACAGACAGGCAGCGAAAGTAGCTCCTTGGACATGCTGTGTCCCTCCCTGGACAGTGATCGGGTCACCTCTTTGGCATCGAGTGCCTGGTTCCTGGTCACAGACTCCAGGGGGAACGGACTCTAGCTCGGAACAGAACGTTCCGGAAGGACTCCAGTAATGCGGTTGACAAAAGTCGACATCAACAACCTCTGCTTTCCGGACATCCAGCTAGCTGAGGTTTAGTCTCATTCGTGCACTTCCTTCAACTGCCTCAAACCCAGTCATCAAGGTTCCACCTGCCACCAGGACCAAAAACTGCGGATGTATTTCTGAGCGGCTACGGGTGCGGTCGAAGCTTGACTTTGTGTGAGAATGTGTCAGACTGGAGGCAGCAGGATGGGAGAGGGGAGGGTGACAGACGGCTCTCGAACCCTCGGTCATGCAGGCGGACAGAGTCGGTGCCAGCGTTGCAGGCCAATGGAATGGGATTGACTGCCAGCGCTGACCGCAACTTGAACCATGACACCAGACAACTCACCTGACGCGGCCATCCTTCACAAGGTAGCCGGAGAGTGCGAGACAGGGACATGCTGACCGTCACAGTGTCCCATTTGTTCTGCCTTCAGGAGGTGTCACCCTGCGGGCAGCAATCGGGACACAACCCCCCCTTCCCTCTGACCTCACTGTGCTGCTGCGTCTGTTTCCAGCAAAAACCGGCAGCACCACACACAGGGGCGCGGAAACTCCACACGCTCACACCACACCTGACCACTCCGCCCAGCACAACATCGGCCACACAGAGTGCAGCCATGGGTGGGTGTGGGGTCCACTCCCTTCTATCTCCTCATCAAGGAAAAAATGCATCAGTGGCTGCTGTCGTCGTTGATGCCGCGATGATGTTATCGCTGGGCTGCAGGGTGCCCACACACACACACACACACGCACACACACACACACACACACACACACACACAGTCGACCGAGGGGCGGCCGGTGGTGCGAGAGCAGACAGGAAGTAGCCATGACTCAGGCCTGAACACAGCAAGAAGCAAGAAAAACAAGAGACGAGCGCGGCTGGGAGCACCGCCGTCTGTCAACACGCCGCACTTTATTTATTTATTTCTGAGGTGTCGCTCTTCTTTCACCCTGTTTATTTCACGCACTTGGCTTCATTTCACGCTGGGTCGCGTCTCGCTCTCACTCTCACTCTCTCCCCTGCGCTAAGCGGCCAGCGGCGGGACCCGGGGTGTGGGACATGAGCTGAGTTCTGCTAACGGTGAAGGATGAACTCGATGAAGAGTGACGAGGCAGAGCCGTAACTTCAGCAGACGCTGCGGTGACACACGCGACATGGATAATCAGAAAATACACATGACCGTTGCATGAGCACAACACTGTTTCTTTAAAAAAATCTAACTTCAGACACAAAGCTGGATGCTCAGATCCGCGAACTACATGTTCGGAAGTGTAATTGGAAGATTAAAGCCGGTATGAATATTCATGAGTGATACACGATGACCGAAACTGAATGAGTTCTGCACATTCTGATTTCGCCTTTTCGCAAGTGACAAATAAAGACATAATTCATCTGTAAAGACCAAAGATGAGCTGTTCCCCTGCAGGCCCGAGCGACAGCCACATGCTGTGCGTGTTAAACACTTGCTTGTGTTCCACGGCGAACGCAAAGCCGTCTCTGCTCTCTCGCTGGACACGCATTGGATATATACGGTAATGACACGCATGTGGAGCCGTGACAGTGGGAACTGAGCCGAACGTACGCCGTTTACAGTAATCACAGACAGGCAACAAATATCCTAGCAACATATCATTTTCTGCTCTCCACACCTACATTGTTACTGTGAGCCATTTTAAAATGGAGTGAAGAGTGATGTCAAGGACTGACGTGAGTCAGGTGACTGCTGAACACGTACTTTACTGACCGCTGGCTCCTGGTCCTGGGAAACTATGCACATCCACATGTAGCCACTGGCAGCACAGTTACTCATCCGAGGGGGCCAGTAGGTGGCGCAGTGTTTGGAGGCCCCTCATCATGATCAAGGTACTTATCCTTGACTAATACGGCAAACGTTACCCTGCTGAATAAGTAAACATATGTGTTAGTGGCCACTTCACATCGCCATCATAAATATTGCTTCGCTGAGGGGCTCCCGGTGTGATTTAGTGTTACCTCCGAGAATGCGCCTACTGGAGCAGTACCACAGCGCATATGGACGTGAAGGTAGGAGGTGGAGATCATAGAGAAAAAACAACATATTTTTCTGCCTCATATATTTGTTTTGACGCCTCGTTCGGTTCGAACCTGTGAGTAACGGTTCGCAATGACGACGGAGGCCAGACTAAATCCAAACAGGTGGGAGAACCCCAACCAAGGAAAACAAGCGGCGGGACGTAGGTAGAGTCATGCCCCCCCGGTGGGGTCTTGCACTGCATTACCCTGTGTCTTGGTGTGTGTTTCTGGAAAGTAAGAACTGTGGGCACCCGTGTCACACGTGTTTGAGCAGACTGTGGTGCAGGCAGGTGTAGGAGCAGGATATGAGAGGCACCCTACAGGGGAGCCATCTGCTCTGCAGCTCAGGCCTATTATTTGTACTTCAGAAGTGTTCACAGGTGAAACAGCTTCAGGAGGTTATTGAGTCTGCAGCATGTGGAGCCAGAAGTGTAGCTTTTGCTCACTCCTGCTGACCCTAGGAGTGCTTACTTGTGTATTAGAGCATGAGATTCATACACTGATTTACCCATTCAAACAGCTGGGTCATTTTTACTATAACACTTGAGGGTAAGTTCCTCAGTCAAAGGTACTGCAGGAGAAGGTGGGATTTGAACCTACATTCTTGAAATGCAGCACAATGACTCTAACCACTGCTCCACCTGCTGTCCCTGGTACTGCTGTTTACAATTATGGCTCAAACAGTCGAAATCAGGGAAATGAATTGGCAGATATTATCAGGTGTCGTTTTCTGCACAAAGCCATGAAAATGAAGACGCGCGTGCACCTCGTCCCGCAGTTTCTGCCTTTGACATAATGTTCTAAAGAGTCTCCACTCAACTCAGATACAGAGATGGCTCCTGCTGCAATCACGCACACACACACACACACACACACACACACACACACACACACACACACCCACCCACCACCTGTTGGAGGTCTGATGAGCACATTCACCCCATATCCCATCACACCCATGGTAAAGAGGACATTTCTGTCAGAAAGAATCATCATTCATTAGCTAAGGCATATTCATTTCATCTGTTTCTCATTTTTTAAAAATACACACTGTCCTTCAGGAGGCATTAGAATGGGCAGCGGGATGGTGGCAAAAGACCGTCCCGCCCTGTTCATTGTGTTACCGCTCTGGGCTGAACCTTTGAAGGACTGAAAGGGCACAGCAGAGGGCGGGACGGCGCACTGCGGTAAGATCTCCAAAGCTGGGGATTACAGTTTAGAAATGCTATTGTGTGTCACAGAGTCGGGAGAGCCTGGGAAACATGCGATAATTTCACGAAATGACTCCGTAAATTTACCATGATAAATATTTAGGATTAGGCCGGACCTGCCATGTCCACGGCTTCCTTTCAAGCTGCAAATGACAACAAACAAATCGCTGCCCTTGTTTGGCTTTTTTATCACAAAGTCATCTTATCATGGAAAAGTGTCCCTCTGAAGACAGCCTCTCATCTCGTCCCCCACGTCCCAAGGAGAGGGCTGGACCTACAGCTGTCCCACAATGTACATGCTCACGTTTGAAGCTTATCACAAGCACCGTGGCACTTATTCCCTAGTGAGCCGGGATGACGATAATGTCCCCACTAGGACAGTCCACCCGGTGTCACATGGCACTGCTTTCATGAGTCACTGCAAGAGAGCTGTAGCTTGTCTACTTGTACATATTTATGGCCCCCTTAAAGTAATATGGAGCAGCACATATTTTTAATAAACCAGCATAATCACACTTCAAACACAAGTAGTACTGAACTTGTGCTCCTAACTAATTTTGTTCCTAAATCGAAAGTCACTTGTACCAGTAAGGCAGAATCAGTGAAAGCTGCAATAATACACACACACACACACACACACACACACACACACACACAGTCTGAAACTGCTTGTCAAAACCAGGGTTGTGGCAAGCCAGAGCCTAACCCAGTAACACAGGGCACAAGGCTGGGGAGGGGACACACCCAGGACAGGACACCAGTCCATCACAAGGCACCCCAAGGCACCCGGGACTCGAACCTCAAACCCACCAGGGAGCAGGTGCCGACCAAACCCGCTGCACCACCACAACCCCCTGCAATAATACAGACATCCCTCAATTTATTTACCTGTCAGATTGCGGGGGGTGCGGTGGTGCAGTGGGTTGGACCGCAGTCCTGCTCTCCCGTGGGTCTGGGGTTCGAGTCCTGCTTGGGGTGCCTTGCGACGGACTGGCGTCCCGTCCTGGGTGTGTCCCCTCCTCCTCTGGCCTTACGCCCTGTGTTACCGGGTAGGCTCCGGTTCCCCGTGACCCCGTATGGGACAAGCGGTTCTGCAAATGTGTGTGTGTGTGTGTGTGTGTGTGTGTGTGTGTGTGTGTGTGTGTGTGTGTCAGATTGCGACCAAAAAAAAATCTTCTTTACAACTAAAATGAATAATATGTTTATTAACTGTAAGGTATGTTAAAATTATATCTACTTTCAAACAAACAGTGACTGATTCAAGCCATAAATATGTGCAGAGTTGTTATTGATCACCAACACTCAGGAACACCAGACATAAGCTGTAAACACTGCAGAAGTGAGCTGAATTAAGGTGGTTCCACACTCCTGTTTATGTGTGTTTCACTGACACCCACTGACTGGGCAGGTAAACTCCGATTACATTCGTGCTAGTAAAAAATAGAAGTACGAAATAGATGTGTGAATTTTAAGTAAGTAATGAAACATTAATGTTTTTGTATCATAGCAAATTCTTAACTCGAATGTTCATAACATTAAGGAGCCAGTATATCATCTTTGACATACACATTATTTTGAAATTATGCTATGCAAATGAAATCACATAAAATATGACTTTCTGTAATGTGCTTACGAGAAAACTTGGTGAAAAGAATGACAAACAGCAGTTTGTTGTCGTCAGTGTGTGTGTATGAGCACACCATAGCAGGAGAACTTTTACATGAATCCTCTTCAATAAGAAATCCCTCCAAAGCGGATCTTTGGCCGTTTGCGTGGTCTGCGGACTCTCGGCCCTGTGATCACAGGGTGGGGCTGCTCAACTGCGGTTTGGAGATCCCATCAGCCTCGGGGAGGTATGACGTCACCTTGCCAGCTTAAAGAGGCTTCTGTGCATTAGCCAAACGGTGTGAATGTGCCTGCTGTGAATGCGGCTCCCCATGAGGCTTTGCGCTCGGACCCATTCCCTCAGGACGTCCCGCCAGCCTGAGGAACTCATCTTCGTGCTCCTGCAGACAGAGCCAGAGGGCTGTCGACTGCCATAGGTCCTGACACTGAACTCAGGACTGGTGCTCGGAGCAAGTAGACATAGAAGCGGTAAAAAGATAATGACTTTGAAGAACAGATGGCGACATAAATAAAATGTAAATGTAAATGTAAATCTAGAAGACCGTGTCTTCTGAGCAAATGTGAGTCTTTGGTAACCTGATCGCTCAAATGAATCGTCCTCTGCAGTCCAAGTTAGCTTTGCAAATAAACCCATTTTAAGATCGATTATTAACATTCCCAAGAGCAGTCTGTCTAGAAGCAAAAACTATTTAAAACAAATTATCTAAAATATACACCAAGAGGAACGTGTTCAGGTTTTCATACCCTCGTTTCAGTTTTTTGGTTGTGCTGCAACCAGGATTTTGCACTGAGTTGCAATGATCCGCCCTCCAGATAAATAATAATAGAGACTTTCATTTGTTATGTATGTAAAAAATTTCAGTATGAAAAAGCTCTGGAGAAGCATTCACTGAGAAATACAGAGGGGAGCCATCGCTGGTAGGACTCCTGCAGGACCTCCACGCTCCTCTGCTGCACTCCAGTCCAACATTAAATCAGCACCCCGCCATGTAAAGCGCACATTAGGACCCCAAGCCTCCCCACATCGGTGTTTAACGCACCACATTGAGCATGTCTCCGCCAAGTACATTGCTTATTTACAGAGGAGTTCCGCACATGTGCCATACTGGTATAAATCACCAGTCACTAACGCACAGCGGTGAGCTCTAACTACACTCCGGTCAGCCGTGTCCACGAGAAACAGCCGTGTGTTGAGGAGACGACTACAGTCCATTGTGCCAAGGAACCTGGATAGGCACCTTAGCTATACAAGCCCTTGGAATGGCAGAAATATGGATTGAGATATTCTGCTGATGTCACACTAGATTGTGAGGTCTGCGCCTGGGATTATGGGTGCCTTACTGTATATTTGTGAAAATATTTGGACATTTTACATTTACAGTTGTTCATTAGTCACACTCTTTCCTCCAGAGCGATATACAGGTCAGACTAAACAAAAGTGCATCAGCAGCAGACAGAGCTATAGACACAGAAACAGGATTATTGACTCAGCTTGTTTATTTGATACCACCAGGTTTCTGGGTCACATCCCTAAAGTAGCTGCCTATGGAAGTGACAGTCATATAGCAAATGTATAGATAATGGTAGAAGAAGGTGTTGGACTCATTTATGTTGCTGTAAGGAGATGAGGAGAGGAATGGCTCTGAAAGAGATGGGTTTTAGAACCTTCTTGAATATGGGGAGGGATTCAGCAGCTCTGAGGGACAGAAGGAACTCATTCCACCACATGAACAGCTGACAGTTTAGAGGGCTACATACAGATGCTCAAGCTGTACAAAGACTGGGGCTGGAGAAGGATGAGAACTAAAGTGATATGCACTTCGTAACGTCCAGGTTTTTACTGAAGTGGTTTCCAGTCCAGATGACTGTTGGTATCCCAGCATTTTCCAAAATGCAGAAATATTTACAGTTGTGATATAAATCTGCTGAGGATCAAAGACTGAGTTGAGTCTTCAAAGAATTTTATAGGAACAAGACGACCACCAAAAAAAGGAATAGTTATAGAAAGAATATGATTCTGCTTACCCAATACTAAAGACGTTTTACAGATGTTCTGAGGGCAGGAGGTAACTTTGAAGACGTGACACTAACAGAGGTTTTGAAACGAAAGATAACTCAACTCCATGACGAACACAAGCTGTTGGCTTGTTTGCTGAAACAACGTGAATTCCATTAAAAAGGCTTTAAGCCAGAGGGTATGGTCATCTCTGAACACAGCACAAACCTGAACATACTTGTATTTCATGTCGCCATATTTTATTTTCGTAGAACCTTTTATAAAGAAAGTATACATGGGAACTGGATCCCCATACTGGAAAACATTTCTTGCATGAACAGGACGGACTATGAGAGATGCCTCACTATTGCACAGTGAACGGTACGTGACCTGTTCACAGTGAAGGACTGTTTCCTGGGTCTGCTGTGGAACAGTCGACCCCCAATAGGAACACACAAAAATGCAGAAGCTGCTTTCCTCAAAGACCTCCTTCCAGCACACCATCAGAAGATCACTTCCAATAAGTTCCTCCCCTTCCTCAGTGCATTAAGAGGTGTTATCTCTCCATGCATCACACGGGAACGACCTCCATGGCAAGAAGCCAGATCTACAAAGAAGCTGCTTGAGACTGAAGGACGTTAATGAGCAAAATTACTGGAGACCATAACAAGGTGCACGTATGATGTGGAATAAACAAGTATATGCACACTGTGAACAGCAGGTATGAACACACAACGCACTTTGTGTTTGTCTCATGTTAATGACATGTGCAGAGTCCTTCCAGAAAGTTCTGTGCTCTATTTGTGTCGCTAATGTTAAACGGCTATGTCCACCATCACTATAGTTGAGTCCATCCATTTGCTGCTCGTTCTTCTCTTCTTTTTCCTTTGAGATTTCCCATCATCACCACCTTTTAGAGAGAATCCAATCTTTTCGTGATATGTTCAGTGTATGATAACCTCAGTGTCACAGTGTGACAGCTCTGGCCTGATTCAAACCCACACCCATCTATGCATTTTCCTGTTTGCCCATGGTGTGCTTAAGAATCTCCTCCAGCACTGTCATGCAGAGGAGTCATCAGATACGGAGCAATTTCTGAAAATCCGAAGTTTAGAAGAACTATCGACAACTCATGAGTTTGTATGACAAAGAATTACAGGAACAATTTGGTGCCAAACTTTTTCTACGGTAAAGCTGCAGAAATAATTTTGATATAATAAAAAACATGCATAAATCTTCCCATGAGTTAAAGTTAGTGGTGCGCAACACACTGCTAATATAAGTCATTTGCCAAAGTCAACAGCAGAGCCATTATTGCATTTCTCTGCTAGCAATTCCTGGTGTGTTTAATGGAAACATTTTAGTCTAGAAAGACCTTCTGGTTGTCGTGGGGGTGTAAAACAATGGTCACGTAAACTTATTATCCATAAATCCATACATCTCAAAATGTGTATTCAATTTACTCAACCGTAAAATCTGACTGTTAAGAAAACAGACAAAAGGCAACTTCAGCATGTCTTCGGGGAGACTGTGTCTGGAGACACGGAGGGCCGGTGCGCATCAAGACAGCCTCTCTATCACGATCGTTATGAGAACTTTAGCACTCTTAGCCTGAGAATTTTTACACTAAAATCAAGACAGCAGACGTGGCTCTTCCTGTGGCTGCACTGTGGAGACACCGACAACACAGAGCCAGGGTAACAATGCAGTGGTAAACAACAGAGTAAACCTGCGCTAGGCTCAGCTCAAGGAAGAGACCCATCCTCCAAAACAGTGTTTTCACTTTGTTATATTTGTCACTAATGGGACAGTGCAGATCTCTCAGGATAACAACACACACAGTGTAGTCTAATTATATGTTATGATGGATTTTATAGAGTCATACAGAAAATGCTGAATGTTAGAGCCATGGATTTTATAGAGTCATACAGAAAATGCTGAATGTTAGAGCCATGTAAGATGTCAGGGGTCTGCTTGTGTGGCCCTGGAACCCTTGGGCATACAGGTTGCACCTGTGCATATCCCTCCCAGGAACTGCGGTAACACCTTGAACATGATGCTGGTAATAATGGGAATAGGAGTGCAGTGGTGGCATGGGGGGTAGACGGGCTCTGCGAAACAGGATCCACAACTCTGAGAAGGGTATAATCACTCTATAATAATAATAATAATAATAATAATAATAATAATAATAGTAACTCGAACCCAAGGCCTCAGGGTCGGGACGCTGAGCTTGCTTCCTTTCCCAGCCTTGACACACCGCACTGTCAACTTTAGTGGCACTTAGAATGTTCTAACTGTGAATGGTAGGAATAATGTATGTTGCGCTGGAGCCATAGTAACACATATACTCTTATTACTGAACTGCTGACCTCGCATTTTCCTACTCATTCTTACTTTGACCCACAGCAGTGTCGACATGGCCATCACATCGCCAATGCGTTCCCACAGCGCAGAGCCACAGAAGGAAGCACTGCCCACCGGGGCCGTTATCCGTGGGAACCAGGGCGGGACTCCCTGCCAGCAGGCCGCTCCCCTGTCAGCGCCTTCAAAATGTTTTCCTACGATACGACGTGGCGAGGGGTAGAGGGAGGAAGACGCTCAACAAGCCTCCAGGACAGCAAACACCATCGCAGGGTCAGGGGGGACTCCTTCGCAGAGCCGTGGCTCCAGCGATGTCTCAGCGAGGTGACCTGTAGTCCTCCCACCAAGAAGCTCCTGCTTCAAATCCCTGGAAATGCCTATTTTGCACAGTACCTCGCTTAGCTGCTTTGGAAACCAAGTCAAAGACGGTGTGCTCCAGCTGTGGTTAGGTCCAGCTGTGTGCAGCTTCTAGGAAGGAAAACTCCAGCAAACAGCACTGCAGTGTCCTGCAGTGTCAAAATGTTCTGGTTCCACATCCAAGTCCTCTTACTGAATCAGGGGCTGCAGGGGATGCTGGCCCCTACCGCCACAAGACTATTAAGGGTCTGGGTTCGAATCCCACTCCTGTTGTAATACCCTTGATCAAGGCTCTTACCCTGAACTGGTCCAGTAAAAAGTATCCAGCTATATAAATGGGTAAATCAGCATGAGTAGCATAGTGTATGAACTAAGCAAGGTAAGTTGGCACCAGCTCCATCAATGGATAATAAACAAGGCACTAAAGGTCTCCATGTTCTTCCATCTACAGTGTATGTCCCTGAGTCTGCCCAGTGCAGGGGACACATTGTAACAGTTTGCACACTGTAGACAACCTCCATTACTGTATGTTACCCTTTGTTACCATGTGTTATAGTACAGTAATCCTGCTCCCAGCCAACCGTGGGAGAAATAACTGCTGGCATTATGGACCGTGGGCGGCCTGTTTCTGCACCCTCCACAGTGTCAGGACCTCCGATGGACTTGCCTGCTGTTTGGTCATTAAAACAGAATAAGGCGCTCTGTGTGCCCCAAGGGGACCGCATTGGCCAGGTCCAATGGACACACACATTCCTCCGAAGTTTGTGTCACTCTCTTCAATAATCACATTTAAGGCTTTAATCAGATTAAATATGTACAATACGAGCTTATCCCACGTGTGGTCTCCAGTCGCCGCCTCCTAAATCCTATTATTCCACACATAGGTTATGGGGATTATGCACTGTTAATGATGCATGCAGTGGATTATAAAGCAGTAATGATGCTGGCGACACTGTAAAGGACAGTGCGGGCGCATGACTACACAGTGTACTTGCACTCTGCACAGGCCAGCCGAGAGGGTGCAGTGCCTCTCAGCCAATCACAGTAGTTTTCAAGCAGCTCCTTAGCATGAAGCTCATTAGGAAGAGCTATATATATATTTACAGGTATAAATGAATGTCTATAACTCACTGCTTCATTAAGTGAAGATGGCCAAACTCAAGACAAAAGACTCCATGTAAAATGACTGGTCTCTAGTCACTGGTGTAAGAGGTGAGGCAGTATGAAAAGTGTAATAAATAACAGTGGCAAAGAATCACAAGAATGATACCAGAACATTAGCTTTTATTAAGCTAGCTAGCAAGAAAATGATCTTAACATAGAGACCTCAGTGCTGTTGACCTGGGTATGTCATGCCCTCATCCACCGACGCATCAGGAACACCTGCGTCCAATCAAGGGAATGGGATAAAAAGACAACCCAGGAGCTCTACAAAAGCAGATCCTCGTCAGAGACACCGTAGCGCTTCGTTCCCGTATTGGCTTCCTCTCCCTTAGTGATTGCCTTCTAATCTTCCTGCTTTGTTTAACCAACCTTGGCTTCTGTGGAAACCCCTACACCATGTTTGCAGACCGACCGACCTTCGCCTGAACCCTGACCATTCTCCTGCCTGCCCCTTGTTAAGTAAAAGGACAAGCCCGCACCTGAGCCCATTGCTTATTCCCCGATCTGCATCATGACAGGGTACCCTTATCATGTCATATCCTTGTTTGCATCTTTCTGCGGAAAGTATAGTATGAAGCAGGAAGAATACTACCTGATCAACTGCAACAAGATGATGATAAAGTTAGCCTGTTGTATGCTGGGATGATTTTGGTCCCTTTAGGATCTGTAAAGTTCCTATCTATCTATCTGTCTATCTATCTATCTGTGATGAAGAAACAAATTCTCTCTTTGCCTCTGCACTCTAAGAACTGTTGAACTGTTCAGACATGACTTAACAGCAAAGAGGAGAAGAACCCGGACATCACCAAAAAGACCTCCTGTTGCACCCATGTGTGAAATGTCCACCTTAACCAGAAAGTAAAGGGCGATAGGAAGCCCATCTGTCAGACACCTCACACTTCTCCATGCTGCTTACCTGTACTGCAACAGTGCCAATATCTGTGACTTCATCTCACCGAAGGCTGTACGTCAACAAAACTGGCTAAACGTTCGCTACTGGAGAGCTGCTCTCACTTCAGCTGGGGAGGCGGGGTTGGGAAAAGGTGGGGGGGTCTTTGAGCACCGTCAGTGGTCCATGAACCCAAGGAATTCACCAATCACACGTACATCCATCATACCTCAACCGAGGATCCCCCAGCAGGCCGGAGAGCCCCCGAGGTCCACGGATGCAGTCATTGGAAACAGCTGGGCCCTGGTAGACGCCAAAAGGCCAGTGAAAGAAGGAGGGGAAAACATGAAGAAGGAGCCCGACACTCTCTGGCTTCTACGTGGCCTGTGCTGGAGGGGCTGAGAGCTCCCGGCCCACCCTTTTCCGTTCCTTGCCCTTCCCAGGCATGTCAGAGAGGAGCAGAGCCAAAACAAATCAGACCTGGAGTGGCTTCTGGACAGGCAGGGGCTCCGGCGGTGGGGTCATTACAGAAGAAAGGGGGAGTGCTGGGGAGGGTGTGGCGGGGGGAGATCATTGGCAGGCGGGATCACCCAGAGCCAGACCCTTCAAGAAGGATCCTCAGGGGAAACAGGAAAGAAAATAAACGTGTGTTTCTGAAGGTCAGGTTAAAACACGTGTGCTTTTTGTTTTCAACATCTCAAACACCCTGCTGCTAAGTCCCCCCACCCTCAGTGATATAGGTTGTGTGAGGTTTGTGTTAAATGTAAATTAAATGGTATGAATATTCATATCTATTAATTTAGTTTACAAAGCATCGTACAATGGAAAAAAAATCCAAATTTATACAGCTACTTAATTTTACTGGAGCAATTTACGGCATGTACCATGCTCAAGGGCATTATAACTGGAGGTGGGATTCAAACCTGCAATCTTTGGGTCCAAAGACCACAGCAGCTCTAACCACTATGTTCCCAGCTGGTCCGTTAGTTGTCTGACACTTTTCTCCAAAGTGACTTACAGTGTTAAACTACTTATTGTCGTTTACGCATTTACTCAGCTGAGTAATTCTTACTGCATTAGTTCAAGGTAACTACACTAATCAACAGTTCAACAGCAGGAAGAGGGACTCAAATTCAGCCACCTGGCAACAGCACTAAGTACTGTGCCGTTGCCCTACATGTCTGTGTGCTGTATCTATGGACTGCATCTTATGCTTCTTCTTGTCACCTTAGCCAAGGACTCAGAACACTCCCCCACTTGCCACAGTTGCTGGTATCATGCTCCCTCAGTCGCCAGGTAAAAGTGACACCACATCCTAGACGGTCATTCACAGTCAGCCAGTCACCTGATCCTCTTTGTTTGGATGCACTACTGGTGTTCGTCCAGATTTTGTTGAAACATGCTCTTTAATTGTTCCAGTTTATTCATGGGCTATAGTTCTTACCCTTTGTAGTACGTGGTAGGTGTGTGGGGTCAGTGAGCAGCACAGTGGTTTCAACTGTTTGATCTAAAGGTCTGTGGTTTGAATTCTTCTCTAGCTGTAGTACCCTTGACCAAGGTACTTACTTTGAGTTGATTGTAAATACTACAGTGCAGAAACCAAAGAGTGCAAGTCACTTTAAATAAATATGCCAAATGAACAAGGATTAATAATAATGGTTATTAATTTTTAACAGTTTACCTGTTAAATTCAGCTGTTCCATACATTTTAAATCCTTTTGATATTAGGAAAAACATTTTTTTATGACAGTTGTTTTCACTTTTATAACATCTGTAGACAGATTGCTCTTAACCTGGTTGTTTATATGTCAATGACCTTTAATTTTAAAATACATGTATTGTACTGATGTTTTTCAATTAAATAAAAGGGTGAAGGGATGCTATTGTGTGTGTGTTGTTACATCAATTCAATAGGTACACACATGGTGTTACAGTTACACATATAGTGCTAGCTGAAAGTGTGTGACCCCTTGTGTCCCTTGATTTTGCCATGAAATTATTTAATCAGAATCACTCTATCTCATTTGACATAGCAGGTGTGTAGTTACCAATTACATATGTCGGGTCAGATTAAATCATGCTTGTAGTACAAAAATGGAAGAAGTGTACGTGAAAAAATAAGTGAATCCCAAGTTGCATTGGTTAAACTAAGTAGGTGAGCAGAATCGGATGTGTAAATCATAATCATTCATTATTTCTTTAAGTTTAAGATTTAAGATTTAGCTTTTATGAGTTTGTTTTAATAATTTATAGAAGAATAATGACAATCCTCAGAGGGTTCACATACTTTCAAGCAGCGCTGTATGCGTATCAATATTGTGAAGCCACAGAGCATGCGTGCATGTGAGCAGAGGTGCTAACGACTAGGTGGGCCCTTCCGAGATGATCACAATGAGGTGTAAAGGAGCTGCAATGAGCTGTGAGATGATGTCACTACTGGCCTCATCCCCAAACGGGGGTGGCCGACCGATCTCCAACAAACAAGCCCCCTTTCCTTGGGCTGGACCCCTAACGACCGCTGTGTTTCAGGGATGGGCCCTTGAAAAGCTCCTCCAAGTCTGCCTGCTGTAAAGTTCTTAGCACAGGAGACTTGTAACCTGGAAACCCCCACCCTAACGGGGATCTCCGTCCGCTGGGACCAAGATCTTTTTCATTTTTTCCTTCTGCCTTCCGTGTTGTTTTTGGACGTAATGGATGAAGTGTTGCTGCTGTTCCTTTCTCTCGGTCCTTAGAATTCTCCGAGCTCTGGCTCTGGCTTTTTGTTTTCAGCTTAGCGCTGCTGTGGACATGGAACTCGCAGATTTTATTTAGTCTACAATCCTTTGGCGCTCTTGCTGCCCATTTACATGTAGAGCAGAAAGAGTCAATCCCAACATGGTGACCCACGGCATCGACCCTAGGACTTCCTGACGGATTGTCATAAATTCCACCTGCCATTTCTGGTTGGCCGATGGGCTCACAGAGACTGTAAGGTATTTGCGGGCAGCACTCTGTTAGACCTAGCAGAGCGCCAACTGGCCTGTACTCTTTAGAACAACAGATGTCACCACTGGCTGACCTGGAGACTATTCAGATGTGAAAGAACCACACATTCCCATGCATTACAGCTTGATCCCAATACAGGGCCATGTGACTCAGCTCACGTAATGCAAACGGCGCATGAAAAATATGAGAAGTTTTCGGTTTCTGTGTTATGTCGAGACACCTTTAAAGAGAACTGCACCATTAGTGTACAAACAAGGAGACATATACATTTATACACTTTTAGCAGTCATACTTTATTGAAAAACAATAAATTTAAAATAAATGTCTGTCTGTGTAATTTGTATTTCCTTATTAAGAATGTGCTCTGCATTTTTTGCACATACTCAAGTTTCTTGTGTGTTGAGGAGAAGACAATCTATTAGGTCAGAACATCATAACACGGGCAGTTTCAGTTTATCAGCATGCACTATGGCTTTCCTTCACACAGGATACATTCTGTTTGGGGGTGAGGAAAATGAAACGTCTCACGAAGCAGCCTTACGACTTGACGGAACTATTTTCACCTCTTAGCGAAGTAGCCAGCTGTTCATATGAATACAAGTTTAATAACTATTTAGTCTCTAAGTGCTGTGGATTAAAAATGTTTAATAAGCAAAAAGGAATGGATATGAATTTGTGAAATATAAGTAGTCAGAGAGCTTACACACGACTTAGGGATAGTGACGGAACATGAGAAACTGTATCTCAACAGTTTTGCACTACCCTTTGATTGAAAGGATAAGAAAGGGAGGTGGATTTTGTGCTGGAAGGAAGAAATGACTGGTCATGGCATATTAAAAGAAAGACCCACAAATATATACTAGATAACCATAATGTGTTCACTGGAATTTTTTTATACTGTTCCTTTATTTTTGATTATGTTTTCATTAATAAAATAATTACTTTATGCTACTGTGAAATGGCTTCCGAAAGGGCAGCATAACAAAACCACGGTACACAACACTAACTACGTTAAATGAAGATGAAAGTGCCCCTCTTTAATCCACAGTGAATGCAGCTATTTGGGCTTCCGATATTTCTAAGTTGGTGGTCAACTAAATAACCGACAAGGCATTATCTTTGGCCCCTCATCAGAGAACCAGCTTTGCCAAGTCCTTTTTAGTGTCAATTTATAAAATTATTTTTGTTCCAGGCAGCTGTTGCACATATCACATTGGTTTGGCTAATTTAACAACAGATTCCATGCAGTCTAGCTAGCTGAAAATCCCCTTGAAACATGTGCTTTTAGCTAATGGCACAGAATCACAGTGGCCTGTCGACGGATACAAGCCAACTTGAATGGAGACGCAGGCAAATCTGTGCGTGACCATGCTGTGTTCCTGTTGACTGCTAAGACTGAAAGATATTGCTCTGTCATATAAATCCAGCTCATAACCATCTTTTATTTTCCACACAGTAACGATAAAATATTCATGTGTCTATGAGGTATAGTGGTAACAACACAACTGTACATTGATTGCAAAAATCAGCATCACTCCTATGAAAACATAATAACATGACTTTTGTGAAAAGTGAGAATGCTGCAACTACTTCCAGCAAAGGTTCCCTCCACACAATTCTTTCATTCCTTTTTTAGTAATTCTACACTAGGGCTCTTGTTTTTCTGCAGTCTACAATGATGAACCTATTTATAATTAGTTGTGGTGACCCACTTGTTTGTGCACTTGTCACATGTAACACTTGGGTGTCGCATGTGCTTCGGTTTGGATATTTTGCGGAAAAGTGCACTTCAGCATGTTTTTACACCCGCAGCATTAAGCACTCCAGCCAGGCATTCCAAGAGATGTTCGCTTAAGATCATAAAATGCCCGTGAAAACAATATATTACTTTTTTTTCACGTTTCAATGGACAGACCTAAATAAGGTTTGAGGTCACAGCAGCTCCACCGCACTGGAAGATGTTTTTTGTTATTTCAGAAGGTACAAGGAACACTTTCTTAGTTAACAGTGGAGCGCTTCAGCTCTGATGGAGGTACATCCCAGATTCTGTTATGTAATAGCAATAATTTATTTCCTCCTAACTAAACTGGGTAGAAGAACAAAAGAAAGAGGAAAAGGGTTAAATGCAAAACAGACTAAAATTCCACAGCTTCTCTAAACCCTAGATCTGTAACACATTTGTTAATCTTTATTTAGGTGACTATTTTGTTGAAGGTATTGTACAATATTCAATGATTAGCTTCACAGGAGAAGTAGAATTAGTTGAAGATACATTAGAGTACTAAGATGTACTTTAGCTCCTATAAAGTGTAGGAACACCTTTTATGTTTTCCATTTTACTTGTTTTCTTGCAATGGTGTCCATGTCCCAGGATTAAGTATAAACCTTTATGTTTCCTTGGAAAGAATCATGGGACAAGCACTGTTTATCTTCAACACTATGGGTGAGAACAACTTGACTATGCTTCCACAGATCAGCTCTGGTGGCTCACTGATGACAAAGAGAAGTCATTAACATCACAGTAAGCAAATGATCATTCAAACGGCTAAGGGATCTGTGTGTCGGGGGCGGTGGTCACTCGACCATGGGTCGACCAGTTAATGGAGTGCGGAGGGAGACCCTATATCATCTCTGTTTTCCTCTTGGCTCAAACCCAAAGCAGAGCAGACAGAATGAGTGGACCTCTGCTCACTTAAATTCACAGACCTCCCCGCACCCCCCCCCCCCCCCACAACCCCAAAATATGGTGGAAAGCATTTAAAGGTTTTTACGATGATGGTGTGAACGAGCCTATTGGGACAGGTGGGCACTTCTGCAAGAGTGAATCTGAACCATGAAGAGATTCCCCATAACATCAAGTAGGGTGTGGTGTTTATCATTACCCACGGTTCATCCCAAACGCTCCCGCTGTGGGAAGGGTTCTCAGAGCCCTATTTATGGTTCTCATTCACAGATGGGAAAAAGATATTTAATGTCCTCCTGAGAACCTGGAAGTTCATGTTGTCACCTGCAAAACTCATGCTTTAACTTTGTTTCCTCTTCCACAAAAAAAGTTTTATAGACCTCTAAAACCATAGATGAGACCTCTAAAGACCTCTTAAACCATAGCAGTGATATGCTGCTTTTGACACTTTCATGTCCATATCAAAATTTTGACGTTAAGGAACCTAAGTTACCAACAACTGAGGTAACTGTTTATTTGAGAGGGTCCATATGGTTCACAGATACACTCATGTTTTCCAACATCATTTCTTCCACGGAACATCTCAACAGTGCTGCTGTTGTCTTTTTCGACAGATGTTGGTTTCAAGCGCAAATTAAACAAAGCTTTTGGTATGAAAGTTACTCTCACTGAAAGATGCCGTGAGGATTTGTGGATCACTGGGGTTACAGGCATGTCATCAGCTCCATGAAGGAAATGGATCTAACTTGTGAAATGTGAACACACCATACAGTGGACTGGGGATTTATACAATGAACATATCTTTTTAGCTGTTTTTTTTTTAATTTGCTCTGCGTAGAGCTTTTGTGAAAGTGTGTTCAGTCCTGTGCCTTTAACCTGCTGGTCTTTTAAGAATGCTTCTTGAAGTACCACTAACTTAGAGGATTTGTTTAAATTGACATTTTTACCATTTTTTGGTTTGTTCATTGTAGTAGTTTCCACTCACCTAAACCTTAGGTCTTCCTCTTCTGATCAAGATTTTCAGCATAAGCTGATCGGATAGGTTTGCTGTGAGTCACCCACTCCACTGTGTGCCACAAGCTGAAGGCTCCTTTAACCAACACATTTGCAAGAGTCATGCTCATCATGGAGTTCTACAGGCTTCTTCAGGGCATTAGTGTCACTGTGAGCGAAAAAAGGGGAAGAGACCTCCAGCTATTTCTGCCACCCAAGGCAACAAAGTCAACTTGAGTGCTTTGCGACACAATAGGGATTTATACGGAGATCCTTGTCGTTGGCTTTTATTCTGGATTGTTCCAAGAGAAATCCAAAACATGCACCCAGACATCCAAAGGACAAATAGTCAGTCACACCTGCTAATTTTCTTTAGTTAATTTTTTAATCCAAGAAGAATGATCTTGCTTTCCATCCTTAGTTTGTCTTTCAGGAGAAAACTGTCCAAAAAATCATTTAACATTTAACTGTTTATTTTAAGGTCCACTCTTGAATCTCATTGTTTCTGGAAAACATTACTTCCACAAGGTCTGGCAGACATACCATAGTCTAGGATGAGATGCTTTTCAAAGAGGTTTCCAGGAGCATTTATGTGCCATGCTTTCCCAGAACTACACTGATGCAGTCCATTCACTCATCTTTCCTCACACTTCAGACTTGACTCGTTGGCACCCGATGGAGACGCTGGCTTCTCATCACTTGCAGTGGCGAGGCCAACGTGACCGTTTTGTGTTTTCTTGTCACCCTGAATTCCTACAGGTCTTAGGCTGCATATATTATGGATTGTTTTTCGCTCTTCAGAATAAGAAATGATAGGAGGCCCTGCCAGTGATGATGGAGTGATGGATCATCTCCCTACTGCAAACAGACCGCAAGCCTACTCTGCCAAGTATCATTGCTCCCTACGCTACCTTGCTTGTGACATTTCACAGAAAGCAGAATCATTGTGACAAGTTTCTAAAACACTTTGAAGAAACATGTGAGCTGTGGTGGAGGTTCCTGGACAAGGAATAAAAAGAGAGGGAAAAAACACCTAAAGGCATGTTTTGGAGTGGTTTTCTTTGAGATTACCATGAGTTACTGGGTGCGCCTTCACTGACTGGAGGGATTGCCCTCAGTGAAGAATTCGTGCATCAGAGCTGGGCAACGTATTCAAGAACCAAAGGGGTGGGCTGGACTTGTAGGCTAGCAGGCCTAGTCAGGAGAATGAATGCTTTACTTCTTGCAGTTTCCCAAAATTGCTGATCCTTCTTTGTCAACCTATTGATTTAGTAATGGTGATCTCCAAGCAGATGAGGTGAAGGGAGTCTACAGCTCAAGAAGCACGTTGAGAGAGGAGTGAAGCGTTCCACATGTGAGCGTCACACCAAGCAGTCCAGACAAAGAAGATATTCTTCCCTCTGTTCCTCAGAGTGAAGCAGCTGACGCTTGCTGGTCCAACAGCAGACCACCTTGGCTCAAAGCAGAAGACTGACAGCCAGTAAGAAAAAACAATGCCAAAGTTTCAGGAGGAAAGGACTGGGCAACATATGTTTAGGGGTCATGGAAGTCAAGTGGATCATTCCCATTTACATAACAGGGTACTAATGAAACTGATATATATACTGATATATATGTGTGTGCGTGTGTGTGTGTGTGTGTGTGTGTGTGTGTGTGTGTGTGTGTGTATATACATATGCACACACACAGCATATTCTCTAATAAAATGAAACGCTTCTACGTTATTTAACGAGTGGGGTATGTTGTCGCAGCTCTACTAAATACGCATATCCAACCACTTAATCCTCCCAAGTCGAACGAGGGACTGATTACTTTGGCAGAGCTGTGCAACGGAACCTGCTACTGATACAGCTGAGCTCGGGTGCCATTCAAAATTTGCTTTATGTGTGCCCTATTCTGCATCATTCCATGTTAAGAAAAGGTATGCATATGACAGATGAAAAAAACCCCTAGAGGTACGGTAACCCATGCAAACTAACTAGTTCTGTTTCCCTTGTCACTATAAAATTTGGTCCTTGAAGAGGTTTTCTTTTTTTACAGGGCAGCTACATTTGTGGTTTATACATTTTCAACACGAGTCTTTCATTTGTTGAATCACATCAATTCAAATTTCTTTAATGCAAGTGGAAGAAGAGAGAATCTCTCAGACACCCACTCACGGATTCTCCTGTACCTCTTGTACCCAGGTCACCATAAGTCCTCCTTTGAAAGCTGCACGCTGCCCTTGAAGTGCTCTGCTGCTGATGTAAGGTGGGTGGCATAGGAAAAGGGGAAGCCAGTGTTTATCTCTGCTTGTGGGGCACAGACTCCCTGGACCAAGCCTCCTGGACATGGCACACTTCCAGCACATGGCAGCAGGCAACAAAGATGCCAGTTCTGCCACGTACACATAGATGTGTTGGGATAACCCTGCATCTTCATAGTGAAGACACTGTATTTTGAATAGAGTTTGGGAAAACTTCAACCACTGCAGAACCATGGGAGGTCAAACTCTACACTTCAGGCATCAGTAGAGAAGCACTGAGAGTCCCAACCAGAAATGAAACACACAGTCTGAAACCGCTTGTCCCAAGTGGGGTTTAGGTGAACTGGAGCCTAAGCCAGAAACACAGGGCGCAAGGCTGAAGTGGGAGGGGACAGACCCAGAGTGGGATGCCAGTCCGCCGTAAGGCACCCCAAGCAGGACTCGAGCCCCAGACCTTCCACACAGCAGGCACCGGCCAAGCCTGCTGCACAACCGCGCTCCCCTTCCCAACCAGAAATATGCTTCCAATATTCAATATGCTATTCAATATGCCAATATCTGAAAATGTTAAACCCAAAGAAATGCAGGACTCCTGGGGTGGCGTTTCGACTGAAAGGAAGTCACATTCAAGGAGCCTATAAACCAGCATCTCTAACACAAAAACTGGGGCAGTGTGTCGTGTAGTGGTTAGATCTGTCACCCTGCAGTCCAAGAAGCTGGGTTCAAATTCCCTTCCTGGTGTAGTGATCTTGACCATGGTATTTATCCTGAACTTACACACTAAGAAGTATCCTGCTGTATAAATGGGTAAATGGGTGTAAGTTGTTCAGTGTATAAACCTTGCACTGTAAGTGATCTTGGTGAAGAGTATTGGCTTGATGAATAAATGAACAAAAGAGTTAAAAAATTCTGTGTATTTTTGAAATGGTCATATATAAGTGTCAATGAAATACAAGTCATGTTTTAATGCACTATTTATTCTTCTATTCTACATGGCAGAAACAAGTACCAGAACCCTCTTCTGCCCAGTATGAAGAACCAGTCACAGAAACAGAGCAGAGGTGATGTGACACACAGTTCAGTGCAGCCTCTGTTTTCTGGATCGCACTGCTCAGAAAGTTATTAGCTCCCCACAACCGTGCTGGACACGTTGGTCGAACATTGGCGAACGTGGAAATGCCGTGCTGTTCCCTCCCTCCATCATTTCGGGAAATGGCTTCACAGACCCTTAGAAAATTACTGCAAGGCGCACACACGCACACGCACGCACACACATGCACACACACAGACCGGGAACACTTATTAAACATGTAAGAGGACCGCCTGGGTTTCAGTTCCGACTTACACACGAGAAGCAGAGTCTCCAGTGGACAGAATCCATTATTAGGATTGAAAGTAAGATCCCTGTTTCATTTACTGAATTAACATGGTCCAGTCGATCACAACAGCATGCGTTGCACGTAGCAACAAAAATTTGACATTTTATGAAAAGAAATATAGCTCTAAAAAAGAAGAATCGGTTAAAGAAGAACCAGTTAAAAGAATTTAGAATGTAAGCCATTGTTTTAACAGAGGGATGTTTGACATGCTCAGTGTTGATAGGCCACATTAAGCTGACAGCACTGTGTAAACAGCAGGTAATGACTAAAAATTCGACACACTTGGTATGAGGTTCACTTATGCATGACTGGCTGAGGAAACAGCTGTCAGTCATACAGCAGCCTGTTGGGCATGGACCTAGAGGTGACAGAGGTAACAGGAATAGCACGTGTCACACTGGAGAAAGGGCCTTCTGTGGACACGAGTGACATGGAGGGACTTTACCAGTATATACCAGGGTACTGTCTCGGGGCTCACCAGCCTTGTGAATACAGAGCAGGAGCATCCAGTGAAGGAGCCCTTGGGCCAGTGTGGCCTCTGGTATGAGGGACCTTCTCTCTTAAAGGGGAACATGTCCATCTGTGCTCAAATTACCGTCTGCTTCAGTCAGTAGTCCAAGCTAAGTACCTCATCTCCAAAGATCTCCTTGTCTCTGCAGTCATCTCCAGGTTTCTGCCACTGTTCCACTTTATTTCTGTACTTTTGCATGTTGCTGTGAAAGCAGCCCAGTCCCTTGGATAGGTGTGGAGTGCAGGGCCTCTCCAGGCCTCTCAAGACCCAATCCCAGGATAAGGAGCTCACACGGGGCCCATTTCCCAGCCAACTCAATGGAGAGACAGTGCCCAAGGTGCTGGTCTAAGAAATAGTGCAGTAGCCAGCAATGCCATAAAAGACACGGGGGACAGGTTCCGGAACAGCTGGTAGCGTAGTGGTTAGAGCTGCTGTCTTTGGGCCCAAAGGCTGCAGGCTGGAATCCTACCTCAATTCAGTTTGGTTTATTTTCATAGAGTGCTGAATGGAGCGCTGACTACACCTCCAGGTGTAGTACTATTCAAGTGAAAATACAGGATTTCTGTTCATTACCTCAGCATGACTTCAGTGCAGTACTCTGCTGGCCCCTCTCTGCTTTTGCAGATTAAACAAGGACTCCACATTTCCTGCTACAGAGGGGACCATTATTAATATCATTATTACTTTTTTAAAGTCATTTTCACTCTATGTACTCAGGGTAAATATCTTGATCAATGGGAATACACCAGAAGCGGGATTCAAACCCAGGTACTTCAGTACAGTAATTTAACAGTAATAATAGGTACAACGAATTGGAGGTGTGGTGGCGCAGTGGGTTGGACCGGGTCCTGCTCTCCGGTGGGTCTGGGGTTTGAGTCCTGCTTGGGGTGCCTTGCGACGGACTGGCGTCCCGTCCTGGGTGTGTCCCCTCCCCCTCCGGCCTTACGCCCTGTGTTACCGGGTAGGCTCCGGTTCCCTGTGACCCTGTATGGGACAAGCGGTTCTGAAAATGTGTGTGTGTGTGTGTGTGTGTGTGTGTGTGTGTGTGTGTGTGTGTGTGTGTGTAATAGGTACAACAGGAAGAATGTCCCTTAGTCCCCTGTCCAGTCTAGTCCAGTCCCCTCTGTAAGCTTGAGGTTGTGCATTCGGTACAGTGAGCTCAGGCGTTTCCCAACAATGACTGGACTGCATGTTTGGAACAACCTTGTCAGACAAGTCAGTTGTGCGCAGTGAGGCTCCTTTGCACAAACACAGCCCGATAACCATTCCCAGTGAGATCATGTGTCCTGTCAAACGGGGGGGGGCTGAATGCAAGAACAGGCTCTGGATTAATGTCCCCTCTTTGTCTGATTCAGTTTCACTAATTTATTTAGTTTAAAAATTGAAGCAATATATTAGGAAGCAAGGATTTATATCACTGCCAAGTAATAAACAACCGTGGAGGTCCTTGTTTGACTGTTAATAATAAGATGTGAGCACATTTAGTTCATATAGAGCTCATCTTACGGCTCAGGGCACGAAACCAACAGCAAATCGTAAATCTTGGGTGTTAGGACTTTCTATAAAAGCCTCGTAATGAAAACACAAAGTGCTTTTTCGCCTAATTTTTCACTTTATTTATTTGGAGTTCCAACGATGATGGAGACAAAGATCCCAAATGCATTTAAAAGTTTAGAAAATATAAAATGAATAGTTACCCAAAGTACTGATCTAAGTCAAACACCACAAAGCACTTCTGATAAACGCTGGAGGAAATCCTGGCTGAAGGTCCAGCTCAGTAGGACTGAGAGTCACTTTGTCTACATTTGGTTTGCCAGCAAGCCCCAAGTGCCCTGCTGGTGCGGCCATCAGCCCGAGTCTGTCCCAGGTGTGTGTGTTTGTGTGTGTGTGTGTGTGTGTGTGTGTGTGTGAGTGTGTGTGAGTGTGTGTGTGTGTGTGTGTGTGTGTGTGTGTGTGTGTAATGTCAAGACATGAAATAGACACGGACATATTTTACTGTAACATCCAGACATGGATGTAAAGTACAATATCCTCAGTAGCAGAGTGTACATACAAGTGCTTGGTGCAAATTAAGAAAGGAAGTGCACATGGCGGGGTGGGTCGGACTGGATGGGACTGGATCCTGCTCTCCGGTGGGTTTGGGGTTCAAGTCCTGCTTGGGATGCCTTGCGATGGACTGGCGTCCTGTCCTGGGTGTCCCCTCCCCTCCCCACAACCCCGTATGGGACAAGTGGTTTCAGATGGTGTGCGTGCGTGCGTGCATGTACATGGGACACGATGAACACAGAATAGCGAGCCACACAGTGTCCTGACAGTAAGTGAAATGAGTTTATGTGCATGAGACTAATACACTGAGATGAGATGTGAACTGAAGTGGAGTACAAGATGTGGGCAGGATCATGGGACTGGGACAGGCCACACAGGAACAGAACTCGGGAAACAGGTCAGTGAACACGTATAACAAAAGAAATCACAAGAGAGTAGTAAAGCGCTCATTAGGAATCCGCGAACAGGTGGTGACCTCAGCTTGTTTATAGGGCTGGGAGGATGTTGTCATGTCAATTGCAGCCAGGTGTGGCCGTTAGCCGTTGGGGCTTTCAGCCCTGGGGTCTTGACTGTGTGTGTTTACCTGGCATTATGATGGTCACTTGTCCTCTGGGTTCCCGTTGATGTCCTCACATTGATAGGATGCTCAGCTTGGCAACTGGGGGCAAGTCAGACCCTCACTGGGGTGGATTTATACACCAACAGCCAGAGGTCACTTCCAAATTTCTTCACTTATTTTACTGTTAATCCATCCAGAGTCTCAGGAGTTAACAAAGGAACACAAAAAGACAGCTGGCAGCGTAATGGTTAGAGCTGCTGCCTTTGGACCCGCAGGTCATAGACTTGAGCATCATCTCCAGCTGTAGTATCTTTGAGCAAGGTACTTACCCTGAATTGCTCCAGTAAAATTACCCAGCTGTATAAATGAGTAAATAGTTGTAAGTGCCTTGACACAGTAAGTTGCTTTAGAGAAAAGTGTCAGCTAACTGAATAGATGCAAACGCATCCAGGGTTTTCTCAGTGAAAACTCTTCTAGAAAATCCCATTTGTGATGGAACAGAGGCCAGTTCATTACTCAAAGCAAAGGCTACAGAGAGTGTAGTGGTTTGAACTGCCACGTTACACTCAAAGGAGTTGGGTGCAAATTATCTATCTGTCTACGATGAAGGAACATTTTTTTTCCTTTGTCTGCGTAGTCTTGAACTGTTCAGACATGACTGTGGGCAAAGTGGACAAGAACCTGGACATCACCAAAAAGACCTCCTGTTGAACCCATGTGTGAAATGCCCACCTTAACCAGAAAGTAAAAGGGATCTATCCACCCAGGGGTTTATCAATCCCGCTGCATTCAGTAGCTGGTTAGCCTACCTTCTGCTTTTACTGCACTTGGCCGCTGCGCCATCGATGGTTTATCTTCTTACGCTGAACAGTTTTGTTTCCATTTCCTGGAAAACAGACTCACTGAGCTCAGTGTGTTTGACAAAGAGCAGGTGTGTGTCTCAACAGCACAGTAGGGAACATGGCAGGGCGCAAGTCTGCTCCAAGACACGTCCCTCCCTCGCCCTATCTCCTGGTCGCCATAGAAACACTGATGTGCCTCATCACCACGTTGGGGCTCCTTTGGGCCCCACTTTCCCCGACTCCTTATTGTGGGCATCACCACTGCTGGCCACCTGCTCTGCTGTGATGATGTTTCTGACAGCGAACCTGTTGCCAAAGACCACCAGGAGCCACCAGGGGCCACCACTGATGACTTGCCAAGGTGCCTGTGTGGAAAATGTTTCTGTAGGTCGTCAGCACGCATCAGATCCCGTGTTGGGGCAGGCCTTCCTGTGGCGTGAGCGCGACATCGACAGGTCACCCAGGAGGATTTTTCCAGCAGCGTGGCATGTGCGCGTGACCCCTCTTCCCTTCACACAGCGCCAGGGGCCACGGGGGGGAGTCCACGCACCCAGTCCTCCTACCAGCTGTGGTTCAGACCACTGATCCTCGGTCTGTGTGTCACAGCTCCTCTGCTTGGTGTAACACTCCTGCGTCACATTACACAACAGAGGGTGCCTAGGATGGGCACAGCCGCAGGGGGCGCTGCGGCGCTGAGACTGCAGCCGCTCCGAGTCATACAGTTTGACCCACAAACACACACGGAACAGGAGAAAAGGACCTCCTCAAGCGGCTGGGCTTTGTACCGCGATACAGCATGGGACATTTCCGAAAGCAGCAGGGGCGCGGGCCTTCTGGTGGAGCTGGTTGGGCTGCAGTGGGCCCTTCAATATTTATTCATTTACCAGATATTTCTCTCCAAGGTGACTCACAGTGTGAAGATCGTAGGCTGAGCTGTTTACACTGATGTATCTATTTACACATCAGGGTAATTAGTACTGCATCACTTCAGCTAAGTAGCTTGATAAAGCGGGATTCAAACCCAGTTTCTTTTATTACAAGGTCACAGCTTGCTCGTGTTTCCAAAGTGTTTTTCTCCACACTTTGGCTGAAAGGTTGAGACATTCATGTGACATTTAATGTAACTTTTAGAATAGATTTCAGTGTCAGCGTTCCACTGATACCAGTCAGTGTGCTATGTTGGCCAGCAGGGGGTGCAGTGGTAAGAACTGGCATCTTGCACTCAAAGAACCTGGGTTTGAATCCCACTTCTTACATGTAATATCTTTGATTATGGTATTCACTCTAACCGATACAGTAAAAAAAGCCTCATCTGGGTACATTGAGCTCAGATTTTAGGAGAAACATGTTGGCTTTATGAACACAGCCGGTTTTGCTGTTTGCTGAACCCCCTGCAGTCTGACACAAACAGTATACACACGCACACACACATTTTCAGAGCCGCTTGTCCCATACGGGGTCGCGGGGAACCGGAGCCTACCCGGCAACTCAGGGCATAAGGCTGGAGGGGGAGGGGACACACCCAGGACGGGACGCTAGTCCGTCGCAAGGCACCCCAAGCGGGACTCGAACCCCAGACCCACTGGAGAGCAGGACCCGGTCCAACCCACTGCGCCATCACGCCCCCACAAACAGTATATTTAATACTAAATTTAATTTAATATTTAATATAGCTATATTTAAAGGCATTTTAACTACTCAACCATTTCATTGCCTTTGAAAGTAAAAGTGGCCTGTCTGCTGGAGACAGCAGCAGTTCTCGTGTTCTCACTGGCACTCAACAGTCATCCTCAGGAACCCCAGCTAGTTTGCATACACAGCAGACCACTTGGCCTGGGGCTCAGTCATCATAACCCTCAACCTTTTTGTCCCCCAATCCACTTGCTCATCACTCGAGGGCCTGTTCCAGCATCCTGTCTGTACGCGACCCAGAGGATCCGTAGTGACAGCATCCCCGAGGAAAGATTGCAGAGACTTGCATCTCATTCTCTTTATTAGTGATGTTCTTTTCGCTCCATCGCCAAACTTGCCAGCCCCCTTTCTGTCCAGCTCTTTATGACATCTGGAAATGCGGCAGCCGATTGGCGTCTCCCAGGCCTGCCGTCCACGCGGGGTCGTAGGGTCACGCAGCTCCAGCTGGGGTGACTCGGCCATTCTGGGAAGGCACTCGACTCCATCTTCATGTATGGTGCAAGAACATAGCACAGGCACGCTAGAATGACATTATAAATGGCTCTTTATTCATAACCAAATAAACATATTCGTCTCCACATATTTCCATACACATGAAAACAGTTCAAAACATTATTTTAGGGAAGCACTCAGTAATTTCAAATTCTTTCAGTTCTTCCCTTTATATGTTTGGACAGTTTTGGCCTTTAAGGCTCGCAGTTGATTTTTCAGGTTGAACACCAATGGGATCCTCAGTTGTGGGATGCAACTTTCTCCCTCGCAGAGTGAAAGTGACCTGTGTCTCCACATCCGCCATTAGTTGGCAGTAAGATGCAGCCGAACAGAAGAGCAGGACCACCTTGATTGAGGTCACTTCCACAGTGTTTACAGCTCATGCCTGGTGTGTTCCTGAGTGTCGGTGAGGTGGGATACAGTGAATATAACTATGGTCTCTGATGAACACTTCCTCATTTCTGTCATTTTTCTTCTTTTCCTACCTAAATTAAAATTTTTTGGGGTGGGGGGCTGCAGCGGCTGATCAGGTTCAGTACTGAAAATATTTCATCTCCTCTTAGCAGTAATAATTCCAGCGCGGCTTCATCCAGGGAAATAAACGCATAACTAACCAAAAAGAAGATAAGAAAAGTTTGACTACAACGGTAACAGAGGTTAATTTGTATTTATGTGCCGAGGTGCGACTTTCCCAGTCACCGGTTTTTATGTGTAATTGCACACAGCAGCGCTTCATAACTGTCAGATGAGCTGTTTCTTTCTTTTCTCTACATCATGCACTGTGGGATGAAACAAAACACCCAGAAACTTTCCTTCATTTCACTGGAAAATTGTAAAAGAAACATTTCTGTAAAATTAGGAGCCTAATAGGAGAAAATTAAACACACACAATGAATAACGCCTGCGCACACACACACACACATACATACAAAGACCCCCCATACCACTAACCTAATGGCAGTCATTTGGCCATTGACTGTCAGAACACAGTAATTTTTCTGATTCTGTTGATTAACTCCTGGCGAAAACCATGCAGTGAAAGTATGCAATGGTAATGCTGTGGTAAAATAGTACAGTCAGGCTGAGCTCAGTTACAGGAGTCTACAGTACGTGCAAAATGTGTGTGACCCGAACAGCTACAGCTGAACTCTTTCAGTGAACCTTCATTTCCAAGAGCACCAGGCATCCTGTAATGGTTTCCTTGTGAGCTGAAGGTCTTGGGTTTGAATCCAACCCTTACTGTACTACCTTCATCATGGTACTTATCCTGAAATGACACACATAAAGAAAACCAAGCACTGTAAACTGCCTTGGCAAAGGTGTCCAATAAGTAAATAAATAATATTCAATGAAAATCCAAGCCTTTTGGATTTTGCAGGAAGCTACAGCACAGAAAACTTAATCTGTTTTTCCACGTGTTTACCACACTTCACTCAATATTTGCATGCTAATAGAGTGGACACTTGCTGATCTGTGGCCCTGAGGGATTCACCTCCTGGCTGTAAATCCACGATGCCCAAGTGTGCGCGAAGAGCGGCCGGTCAACCGTGATGGGACACCCCGCAGAGGTCAGCAGGGTGTCCTATTTGTCAAGGCACGGTCTTCCGGGCCATTTAACTGCCACCCCTCCCTCGTACGCTGCGAATACTTCGGTCCTCTGCTCGGTCCTTTACCTTACAGGCTCCGTGATATCATTTGAAATGTATAAATATTTTGCTGTTAATCTCGGTGAGTTTCCCCCATGAACTGAAATTTACTTTCATTATTATCATTTATCTGAAACTTTTCTCCGTGATTTTGTAGACTCTGAGGTTCGTATACTCAGCTGCTTACTATGATTTACTCAGTTGTACTCTGCGGGGTCATTTTTACTGTACCACTTCAGGGCAAGCACCTTCATCAAAGGCACAGCTGCAGGAGAGGGATTCGAATCCAGGTCCTCTGGTGTGGCAGTTCTAACCATTGTACTGCCCTTTTATGCACAGAATCACTGCTTCCATCCACCCTACTGTCCTAGGGCCAAAAGTGAAGACCCTTCCAGCCATGGGCCTTTCAGACAGCGCCATCTAGTGGCAGGGACTGACTGAGGGCATTCTGCAGGCCCTCCTATCAAAGTATCAAACACAGAGGGAACAATGAGACTAAGACAAACTCTAAAATCAATTACACTAATGACAAGCTTCACATCTCTATCTGTATAACATAAATACAGCCATGCTCTGCATTTCACAGAATACAAATAAAGAACAACCGAAATAATTTAAAAAGTGAACACATATACACACACATTTTCTGAACCGCTTGTCCCATACGGGGTCGCGGGGAACTGGAGCCTAACCCGGCAACTCAGGGCATAAGGCCAGAGGGGGAGGGGACACCAGTCCGTCGCAAGGCACCCCAAGCGGGACTTGAACCCCAGACCCACCAGAGAGCAGGACCCAGTCCAACCCACTGCGCCCCCCTGAACCTATACACACACACACACACACACACACACACACACACACACACACACACACACACACACACACATATTTTCAGAACCGCTTGTCCCATACGGGGTCACGGGGAAGCGGAGCCTACCCGGCAACTCAGGGCGTAAGGCTGGAGGGGGAGGGGACACACCCAGGACGGGACGCCAGTCCGTCGCAAGGCACCCCAAGCGGGACTCGAACCCCAGACCCACCGAAGAGCAGGACTGTGGTCCAACCCACTGCGCCACCGCACCCCCTCTGAACCTATACAAACATGGCTAATTAAAGAAGAAATAGTTAACTGTAAATGAAGAGTGCTGGTTACACTGTGTGTGTGTGTGTGTGTGTGTGTGTGTGTGTGTGTGTGTGTGTGCGCGCGCGCATGTAGGAGAAGGGAGGAATGAAAGGGACACCAGAGGAAAGTCCTGGCAGAACAAGGTCCCAGATTGTGCAGTTCGTTGCCCCCCACTGGTCCTGTGACATCAAGTCTCCTGTCTGAGGGAGGGGATGAGGGAGTGATGCTCTTTCCCACAGACACACACACACGCAAGAGGCGGTGCCTTACGCAAGTCGACACAGCTGACCACATTCCATCCGCAGAAGGGTTCCCGGAGGCCACTCACCTCACAGATGTCATATGTATGTGTGGTCAAATCCCCCACAGAGAAACCTGTATTTGATTAAACGTAGGGTGAAACCACGGGGAGAGGAATGCAGATCATTCTCTCTGTTGTACCCTTAGTAAAAATAGTATTTGTACAGCAGTGAAATCAGACCTGTGCGCGTTTGTTTATTTTGAGTGGCAGGTTAGGAAAAAGCGCACAGGTGTGTTCTCCGGTACGATGACAAGGGCTAAGTAGTGCAGCCCAAATACTCATTATCTGCTCCAGATATTGACAATGGGATTTTCTTGAAATTCTTCTCTTGACAAGATCCTGTTCTGACTGGATCGCTTCCGCACGGCCACGTGTCCCCAGCTGTCCACCATCCCGCTGCGGTGTGTCCTCCAGCTGCTCGGCTCCACTGCCCTACACTCTTTTCTCTGGACTTTGTGCGAAGCACTGCAGTGGTTCTCATGGCCAGGTGTAGCTTATGTCCTTATGTGAAGAACCTGAATGCGACTGGTGCCTGACGCCAACCAGGAGGGAATTTTATCCCACCTGCTTCTCCTCTGGTAGCAGTGGTTGTTGGCATGGCAACAGCAGCGTGTTCGATGGAGTACCTGTTTGAGTGCATGCATCATATAGGAAGGCTCCCCCAGACTCCTGCCTCCTAGAAACACAGTGCGTGTGTGTGCGTGTGCATGTGTGCGTGTGTGTGGGGGGTGTTTGAGGTCCAGGATGGTTGGATTTCTCATCCCCCTTCCTGAGATGCTCCACAAGGCTGCGATCTCCAGCCAGATGTGCGAACACTTAGCTGCGCCTGCAAAGCTGCGTTCAAGGCCAGACTGGGAGCTGCTTTAGTCGTTGCCTGGGGGGGCCTCTCTCACACCCTCCCTGAAACCCCCTCTATTCACACCCCACCTCCCTTCGCTGGTTTCGCCCTACTGTCCGGTGGGACTGACTGCTCCCCCTCTACCTGCTGCTGCACTCTGCTTTCGCACGCAACCTGACACCCTGCACAGCACACGCCCTTGTGCGTACCGCGTCTACATCTGCACACGCGTGTGATCTTGGTTCATGCCAGAGCTCCGTGAACTGGAAGGTTGGGGGTGGGGGGCTATGGACCGCAGCCCAAGGGGCTCTGCTGCTCTTTCATGCTTGCTATACTGTAGCAGCACTGGGATTTCTCTCATTCCTCACACACAGGGAAACAACACACACCAGTCTAGCACAGGGCAATCACGCACACACACTTGCACATACACACTGAACATGCAAACTCCACACGGACTGAGTCGGATTCAAACCTGCATCCAAGGAACTCTGAGACATCAGCACTAGAGAAAACAAGCGGTTGATGAAAATGTTTTCTGCTGTAGTGATTCGGGGTAAATGCATTTCTCAAAGTAAAACTGCAGCAACGGGAACAAGATTTAAACCACGAACCATAACAAGATATTATCTCTACATGCTGCAGTGCTCCCATAATATGTAGGCAAAGACTAAAGTAACACTGTTCAGATAAATTAAAAATAGAAAAAGACAGTTGGTTCAGGTTCGCAAATTCCAAACTAAGGTAAAACACTATGTTGTTTTTTGTATTTCCTGAATTTGTTTTAGATGGGGGGGGCCCAGTGGTGTAGCAGGTTTGGCTGAGTCCTGCTCTCTGGTGCGTCTGGGGTTCGAGTCCCGCTTGCAGTGCCTTGTGACAGACTGGCGTCCCATCCTGGGTGTGTCCCCTCCCCCCCAATCTTGCGCCCTGTGCTGCTGGGTTAAGCTCTGGTTCACCGCGACCTCACTTAGGACAAGCAGTTTCTGTGTGTGTGTGTGAGTGTGTGTGTGTCAATTTGTTTTACTCAGTCAGTCCAGCTATTTGACAATTATGCAGAAGGGCAATTAGGATCAATCTGTCTGTCAACCTGTAGTATGTATCCACCAAATACCAGACCACAGGTGTCCATCATTCTTTGCTCAAACTCCCCACTCAACCCCTCAGTGGGATCAAGTGCTGGGTTGTTGCGAGAGAATGTGGTTTGATCCCTGGTCAGTTTGCATGGAGTTTATATGTTCTCTCTGTGCCTCCGTGGGCTTCCTCTAGGTCCTCTGGTTTCTTTCCACAGCCAAAAGACATGCAGTTCAGGTAGACTGATGACACTAAATTGCCGTAGTGTATGAATGGGTGACTGACTCTATATGTATGTGTCTGTGGTTACCCTGCAATGTACTGGCATCCCATCCAGGGTCCCCCCCCTCAGCCTGGTACCCAGTGCTTTTGGGGTAGGATTCAGAACACTGTGACCTGTGATCTGTCCAATTTCAATGACCAGGACAAGTGGTTATTGAAACTGGACAGATTGAATGGATGGTAACGTTGGAGCCAAACTGACAACCATCTGTTTTGAAGCCACGATCCTGTGTTTTTGCTTGAAAGGGAAGAATGAAATGGAACCACAGCACGGAGCTCTCACTGCGACTGTAATAAGAGCAACTCAACTCAATAAGCCTGTAAACATTTTCAGAGATCACAGCTGTACTTAACACTTGTTCAGACGGACAAAATATCATACCAAGGTCACCGAAAAGTCCGAAACTGATACTTTCCTACAGACGTGTGAAACTTTCCTGCTGATTCGGTATAATCGACCACAAGAGAGACTGTGAAAAACATGAACACGATTTAATAAACTGCTCTGAGTGTCAAAGAGCAGAAGCGTTTTTATATTTTCAGGTGTTTTTCAACACATCATAAAATGCAGAACTGGTTCCATTTTTTGATTCTACTGAGTTTACTCAAACGATGTAGCAGTTAGAGCTGTTATGTTACAGCCTGAAAACTATTGGTTTGAATCCCCCTTGATCAAGGCACTTCTGCATTTACATTTAAATTTATATTTATTCACTTAGCAGACGCTTTACTCCAAAGCAACTTCCAATGAACTCTATGTAGTGTTACCAGCCCACACACCTTATTCACCAAGGTGACTTACGCTGCTAGTTACACTACTTACAATGGGTCACTCATCCATACATCAATACTTCTAAATTGATACAATAAAAATTGTATAAATAGGTTTGTCCATGTACAGTTTATTATAAATCACTGAAAGTCATGCTGAATAAAGCTGTCAAATAAATCCAGATTAATAATGATAATAATATTTTTATAATCTCTTCAACTCTGTTCTCAACATAAAGGCCCTCTGAATTACTTTATCTTCAAAACCTGCTCATTATGCAGTTTAGGGAGTGAAGACAGACATATGTTGTAAGTGATCAAGTATAAAAGGTTTTGTTTATAAATAAAGACACATTGCACATTTTTTAGCTTGTGCCCGTATACAAATCAGAAGTGGTCAATCAGTTTATAGTTATAGAAACAATGGTAACACTTGAGGACAGTGGAAACCCTGGTCTGTCACACCCAAATAAAGGTAAGATCATGGTAGCAAGTGTCACTGATTTCTATGAACATATTGGCTGAGAGCAGAGTCTCTAATATCCTTACAGCGGTCCATGGTTCTGCTCACAATGCTGCCCACAAAGGTACCGGTACCAGATGGCGCTCAGAGGCTCGAAGTGATTTCTCATTGTTCTGAGTTTACACTGTGTAGAGAAGCAACAGGGAGAGCTCTAAAGGTAGCACCAGTGTGTCACACCTCCTGGGGTGCATGGAGTTTGCGTGAGTTTCCTCCCACAGTATAAAGACATGTGTCAGGTGGACTGGCCACTGTTAATTTGTGTGTGTGTGTGTGTGTGTGTGTGTGTGTGTGTGTGTCCTTTCCTCCAAATACTGAATTTCAAAGAAGAAAATGCTCATGCATCATTTGATGGTCAACATTGCACACAGTATAAAATTTTTACTATTTCAAGAGACATATAATTAAATGTGATTTGTGGACACTTTGTTTTGGAATAAGGAAACCTGGAAGAAAATTAATGTCTAGAAACACAAAGAGAGTTCAGTAGAAGACAGAACTGTATGTGTAGCTTGACTACTGCCTCTTGTTATGAGTTTGTCACTGGTCTATTCCAGATGTTGAGGCACCTGAGGAACCCTGCCAAGCCCACAGCATTCTGGGTTGTCAGAAGGAGAGGCGGCCCAGCAGACCAATACACGGTGGCAGTCAGCTGGTTAACGTCACTGAAATTATGAGTGCCTCACACACACGCAAGCACGCACGCACGCACGCACACCTACACACAGACACATTTAGACACACACACAGAGTTAAGTGGAAAAACACCATAATTACACGCAGCTGCTCATCAGCACACTTTACTCTGCTGTGTCCCACGAACAAACAGCTCTGAATCAAATCGCTCAGCAGTGTTGCTGTTGCTGCTGTACTTATAGCCTTTGGTCACATTTTGAACTCATCCTGGGGTTTTTTTTTTTCATGAGTACAAATGGAAATATTAATGTGTCCAGCATGATCATTCCATGACCTGTCAGTCACAGCAGAATTGGAAGTTAAGATTGTAGAAACCAAACCCTACAGTTGAGCACACTCTCCAGGTCGAGTCCCACATCCCTCTGACTTACTGCAGCAGGTACCATTATGGGTAGAGTCACTGAATTGCCCTCTAAGGTCCTGGGTTTGAATCCCATCTCCTGCTGTAGTCCCTCTTGATTACGATCCTTACCTTGAAACAGTAAAAATTACACTGCTCTATGCTTCAGTAACTCCAGGCATCTTAATGTTGTACAAACCTATCACTTTAAGATACCAAAACAAAAGATATCACTTACATAAATAAAATAATCTTGATGTGTATTTGAAAAATAATTTATAATTGTATGTTTGGTTAATCTTGTCAGTACTGAAAGTGTGAGAATTATGGAGTCAATAGCAATGAAAGAGAAGCATCCTTTATTGGCTTAATATGAAATTAAGCATCCAAATCACTTTTCACATTATCGTCCTCTTCTTTGTTTTGCACACATTGTTCCTTCTCCAGTCATGGCGTTAAATTCACTTTTCAATATATTTTTGCCCCGAAAGCCTGAGCAGCCTGGTTTTCCCAGGAACTGGACAGTGAAGGACCCTTGAAAAAGTCGCCCGAAAGCAACCTGTCAATATGAGCACCATTCATAAGAGGTAGAGGAGGGAGCTTGTTGCCCAGCATTGCTTTAAGGCTCCGCACATGAACTCAGGGCGGGATGTTTTTCATAAGAACAGAGTGTCCTTGCTAAAGCTAACCCTAAGAACATTGTTATTCCTGGGACTGCAGTGATCTGGCCGTGTGAGCGGTGCCAGAAGCCTGCTTTCGCACCACACATTGACCATGTGCTTCACACTGACCCACCATGTTAATCAAGGAAAAGGGACATATTGTGGAGGGGGTGAGGCCCTTGTCAGCTCAGTTTGTTTACATTCATTCATTTAGCTGAAGCTTTTTTCCAAAGAGACTTACAATGTTATAATTACCACAAGCTTACAATTACTTACTCATTTTTGCAGCTGGGTAATTTTAGGGAAAGTACCTTGCTCAAGCATACTACAGTCAGAAGCAGGGATCAAACTGAAACCTTAAGAGCCAAAGGCAGCAGCTCTAACCACTATGCTACCAGGTGTCCTTGCTCTAAAGTGTCTCTTTGACCCCCACTCCTTCTGCATGTTTATCGGAACCAAGGCTCTCGGAAGGCGGGGACCGTGAGGTCTCGCCTGCTCTCAAAGACCAGTCCCACAGCACTCTACAAACTCACGACTTCCTAACACTTAAACATGAAAGTGAAGAAACCTCAAGGTGCGGCGAAACCAAGGTGATGTTTTACTGCACTCTCAAGTTGTAAAGACTAGACTCCCAACTTCACATATGAAAAAAGTCTCAAATGAGTCGAGACCAAGTTCAGGTTCAGGTGTGGCTCTTCAGGGCCTCATGTCATGTGAGAACTTCGAAGCAACACTCCTCATTCACACAACTCCACAGATGTGTGTCTGAAGATCTGTTATAGCTCCTATGGCGTTTCCGTGTCACCTGGAGCTCTTTGTGGAAAGAAGGAGAGCAGATGGGGCCCCAGAGCACCCTGCAGGTGGTCACCTGGACCTTCCAGAGAAGTTCTCAGGTTCCTGTGAGGAGCGGGTGTGGTGTCTGCAGGGGGTCTTTGCCTTTCTAGAATGTTCTTTTGTCAGTGAGAATCCAGTCAGTGCAGGATGCTGGACAGTGTGAGAACCTTGTGCTTTTCACAGCCTTTCATTCCCATGATGTATGTATATTGACGATTTCACCTGAAGGCATGTGTGGGGAGTAACTGAAGCGAAGCCCTCCAGCTGTCACATCTTTGAAGATGTAATGAGCTCCTAGTGTTTCCTTATGATTACAGAACATGTGAGTCTCACCATGACCCGCTTCCCCAAAATCAGATCTGTATACATTTTACTTCAAGTTCTCAGTCACAACTGCATATGTTGGGACAGCAGATATGCGCACATTGTTTAAATGGACACATAGTGGATAATACAGCCTTTGGAATTTAAGAGTCTACAGTGAAATGTTGAAGCACCTCAGTCTGTGAGAAGGACGACTCTAAAGCTGCTGGGGAAATAAGATCTTTTTCAAGAGGAGCATGAGTGCTGGATCTGTGCCGTTGACGTGGGCCCGTAAGCAGATCCCCTAATTGTTTCTCATCAGTTTCCACTGATCAGAGCTGCACCGTTAGATGTTCTTCTCAGCAAAACAGAGTCCTGGCGCACAATGTGACAGGGACTAGAGTGTGGAGCACCACAGGAAGTGGATAAAAGCAGAAATCCCACCCAAAATTATTTGCAGAGCTCTTATGTGTAATTTTATACTTTTGTGGGCCTCTACATATGAGCACGTCATGACAGATGTGTGGAAAAGTGGCCAGTGAAGCATTTGGGAATACAGGTACCATGACAAAACCTTGTCATGGGAACAGCGATCGTAGCTTCTCCTTGTGGACATGCAGCATCACAGAGCTTTTATTTACAAACAGAGCAGGTAAAACAGTCACTTGCTACATTTATCTGACACTTTTCTCCAAAGCGACTTACAATGTTAAGGTATTTACAATTATTTACCCATTTATACAACTGGGTAATTTTACTGGAGCAGTTTAGGGTAAGTACCTAGCTCCAGGGTACTACAGCCAGAGGCAGGGATCAAGCCTGCAACCTTTGGATCCAAACGCAGTGATTCTGACCACTACAGAACCAGCTGTCTACAGGAACTTACCTTCATGGTCAATGTTATGGCACAGTGTGATATGATACCAAATGTCAGATGATGCTGTTGTGTCTCATAAGCATATTACCAAGGTACTGAGGTACAGGTCTCATAGAAACATCAGCCTTCCTAAATGCTGCACACATCCAGTATGAGACTCTGTCAAGAGAAGAAGAACCTGCAAACAAAGGTTCATTGATTCTGAAGGTCTGTTTCTGACCTCCTCAGGATTCACACAGTTCTGGGCAAATCTCTCCGACGGTATTTTCATAGCTTGCAATTTTTCTCTATTATCTTCACACTACCCTTCCTGTGGTGTCAAGTCACAAATAATCTCTTTCTGTAGAAATCCTGCTCCATTCTGTGCCTGTGAGTCATTACAGCAACCTAAAGGCAGGCAGAGAGGCTACTTCTCCCTACCAGCATCCATACTTTGTTTATTATTATTATTATTATTTTTATTATTTTTATTATTATTATTATTATTATTATTATTATTATCCGGGGGTGCTGTGGCGCAGTGGGTTGGGCCGCAGTCCTACTCTCCGGTGGGTCTGGGGTTCGAGTCCCCCTTGGGGTGCCTTGCGACGGACTGGCGTCCCGTCCTGGGTGTGTCCCCTCCCCCTCCGGCCTTACGCCCTGTGTTGCCGGGTAGGCTCCGGTTCCCCGCGACCCCGTATGGGACAAGCGGTTCTGAAAATGTGTGTGTGTGTGTGTATTATTATCCAGAGCTGGCTACTGGTTAGGAAAAATTGACAGTTTCAGTTAAGTAAGCAGTGAGGTCTGTGAGGATCCACGTTCAGAGGACACACTGGAGACTTGAGATGTCCACAAAGTGGTGCGAACTGACCGCGGGAGGAGATATGTAACAGTCCATATCATCAGCTCACTTCAGGACATCCATGGCTGAAGGGTCTGACTGTCCCTCTGTCCCTCATTGTCTCCATGTTCCTAAAAGGCCCTCCTTCTACGGTCCACTGGCACTCGATCCCACACGCTGTGCTGAGCAGTACAGCTGCAGGAATGCCATTCGTTGCATCAGTGTGCATGGGTTTGAGGCTCACCGGGTGCAGCTCATTAGCGGGGCGCTTCATCCACAGCTCCATTTGCAGCACACCGCGGTACCATGAGACGTGCTGGACCGGGACACGTTGGGCTGGGGCCAGGGAGAAATACAGCGAAGAGCTCAAGGTCAGATGCTTTGCGCAGCGGTCCAGGCCAATTTATGTGATGTATTCCATGGCTGCTGGAGCTGCACGCCGTATTGTTTTTGAGGAAGTTCAAATAAAATTGCGCTATGTTTCTGAGTGAAATGGGTAGGAAATGGAAGGTGATTTTAAGCTTTAGTGCAGAAGCTGTGGAAATAATCTACGCAAGTATGAATATTTTGAGGCAATATAGTTATTCAGGCGGCTGTCCTGTTTCATGAGGGGGCTCGGTCCATGCACTAAATTGTCAGCTGCACGTATTTTGAACTACGCTTATATGTAAACGCAACACGCAAGAAAGGAATGCATTTACTCAGAGGCCTCTACGAACGTAAGAATATAACTGCCTCTGCAATTTTAAAAAAACAATCCTGACCATTTTTAGAAGTTATGCTTCTACGGCATAGAACACGACGTGTCTTAAAGGAGAGAAAATCCAAAACTCGACCTAATGTGCTAATATGTGCTCGGTTAATATATTCTTATGAGGAAAAGATGTAGAAAAAATTTTTTAGCAAATAATAAAGCAACTGAACCAGCAGCAAAACAACTGTATCTAAAGATCCTTATTGACCAGCTCCAAAGATTATAAACTTGAATATACAATTATCATGTTTAAGATCATCTTTTGTGCTGGATTCTAGAGGCTGCCGTATTCCCTGTGGTTTGGCGGTTGACAGCTGGGGATCAAGCACATCATCCGCTGTCAGTGTCTGGAGAACCTTGCAGTCCGGATATAAAGGCTCCTTTTCAAGGCAATACAGAATTGTGATGGATTATTTATTAAATTTCTCTAACACTTAATTTCAAAAGTGACTCACAATATCAAGATACTTGATTTACCCTCTTACACAACAGGGTAATTTTTACTGCATCAGATCAGTGTGAATATGCTGAACAAGCTCACTACCACAGGAGGTGAGATCTGAACCCAGGTGCTGGGACTGCATTGTTCCGATTGCTCCTTTCCTCTCCATCAGCTCCATGGTGGAGTGTCCGAGGAGTTCAACACTTTGTCCTCACGTGATCTCCCTTTTTCCCGACTTTTTTCCATGTCTACTGGACTGTGGCGCCCCCCCGAGTTTGTGCTGAGTGCCAACCCCGCTACTAGGAGTGTTGCCCACTGGTGCTGGCTCCCCATACCTGGACCCACGGCGTGTCACCCGTTCGTGGTGAGCAACCGTGAGTGATAAACAGACCCTCTTGTGGGCGGCTGGGGCAAAGGGAAAGTGACCTTTGCCTCCACAAAGGTGAAGCAGGAGGTTTTTTAGAGAAACATGAACCCACTTCTCATTTCTGGAACTTCAGTTTATTACTGCAGTATGTTACTTTTCCATCTGTAAATGTCTCCATTGTATCATATTCTCCCGCAACATGACTCAGCCCTGACATTTATCTTAAATTAAAATTAATACTGCTCTGTTGTGATCGTAACTGATTCTGCACCCAAACACAGCTATTGCCAAGCTCCACATGAGACAGACGACGGAGGGGGAACACGGATTCGAACACCGTGTTCAGGTGGATCACAGAGGAAGGTTTCTGTCGGGGAAGAGACACAAACCGCTTCCGGGCCCCTGGCCATGCCGAAACACTTGTGCTATCACAGTTCTGGCTCAGTTTACCCTGGAGATGAAAAACAGTCATTTAAAAAAATAACAATAAAAAATCCAAAAGATCTGGGTTATTGTTATGGCAGACGAAAGCCATGAATGAAGTAATAAAGTTCCTCCACACAGTATGGTGATGAAATGGGAAGAGGCTTATTAGTGAGCGGCCCAGCAGAGGCCTTCGGACACCGTCCAACTCCCATGGCTCCCATGGTTTTGTCATAGAGGTAATGGTCAGCCTTCGTTCGCATGGCTGGTTGTTACCGTACGTCCATTTCCCAAATGAGCGAAAGACTAAATACACACTCAGTCTTCAAGGACATGGTACAGACTGAAACCTTTCACATTCATGGCACTTTCCTGCTCTGTTGTTCTTGCAGTTATGAAGTGATTATTAATTTGTGAGTTGCTTTCGTGATTTCACCTGCAGTGGATGGCGGCCAAGTTCAACGGGTGGGAACAGCAGCGAAAGCAGAGTGAGCGACCACTGAGCTATGTGTTTGTGCGCTCAGTGCATCGGATTGGTCGCCCTGGGAGGAAACAAGCTGTGCAACCACTCTCGCTGGGCGTGAGTGAACCGGCACTTGGAGAAACACACATCCTACCGTCCAAAGTTCATGCCGTCCCATAGGAAAACAAACTGACAGAAGCAAAACAATAAACCAACCGGTTTCATTATAAAACCAAAAGCCCCTATAAATCAATGTAAGGGATGTGATACTAGCACAGCTCACCTAACCCTAATCCAAACCCTAACCCTAATCCTAATCTTGACCCTAACCCTAACCCAAAATCTAAGGCTAATAATAACCCCAAATCCTAACCCTAACCTTGATCCTAAACCTAAACCCCCAGCCATAACCCTAAATACCCTAACCCAAATCCATACTGCGGAATTCAGGCGGCTGCTGCTGTTGTATCCTGAGCCAGGTTCCTTAAGAGCTGCAGTGGAAGGCCAGCTGTGTAAACGGTTACAGAGCACAGGAGATATGTACCCTGGTAAGTGTTCGCTGTACTGCACCGGGATGTCTGCTGACAGAACAAGGATGTAATAACACAATGATAATAATAATAAATAACATGATGGGTAATCCATTGTACCGAGCCAGAGAAAAGCAAGACTTTCTGAAGTAATGGGCCTTGTGTTCCCTTTAATCTGAGTCATAATCCCACCCCCAAGTTACTGATCAAAAAGTATGGCATTAATTTATTTAGGTGAGCATAGACATGATATAATGCGTGACGCATGGCCCCGCCTTACAGCGGTATTGGACGAAGGCCACAGCAAATGAAAATGGCCTTTTGGGAGCTCTGTCTGCAAAGCTCTGAACACGGTGATGACCTGTGACCGCATGTTAGCTTAATTCTAAAACAGCAAGAGCATTAATGAGATCAAAAAATGCAACAGGTTCAAGTACGATCAATAGTTGTCCAGGATCCAGGCCCTGGACTGTCCATAATACAATACTATTTTGAAATGTAGCCCTTTGACAAATTGCATGTCAACTTAAAACTGAAGAAGCATCACTGACAGGTTGGCACATTCCCTCACTGCTTGTGCACCGCAAAACATGCTTGGAAACACAAATACAGGCTTTTTCCCCATAAAGAGTGCAGTCCAGACCACCAAGGACTGTCTGCACATGCTTCTACGTGGAGCGCCGAACGGGGCCTCCCATCTCCGCTCTGATTTCTAATGCAACATCATAGCCTCATATTTCAAACACAGAGAACATTTAATTCAAAACTGCCTGAAAGGACAGAGATGATGGAAGAGTTGTAGGAAACAGAAGAAGAGCACAAGCAGCAGCCAGAAGGACGGACTTAACCGCAGTGACAGTGGACACAGCCCTAAGTGGGGGACAGAACTTTCTGGAAAGACTGTGTACATGTGGTCAACAAGAGCTCATTTCCAGTCAGACTGCGGGCAAACTCTTCATTTTAAGACTCTGTTTCCACCAAAACCTCGGGAATGTTTACGCTGCACACATTTTTGTGGCTAAGTTTATTAAATAAACTAATTGAGTTAATGAAGCACACAAGAATTAAAATTGGTGCTAATGGCAGAGGCCAAGAGAAAAGAAAGTGGAGAAATAAATGTAAGTGGGGAAACTCAGCTTGGGAGCACAGATTCAAAGGTTCAAGTTGTAACAGTGAGTGACGCACTCGAAGCGCTGCAGTAAATATTCGATTATACAAATGGGGGGAGGCAGTAAAATTGGTTTCAGAGCAACATTTTACACAGTTTACAAGTGTAAGCTAAACAAGTCTGTAATTATAGTGCCGTCTCTAGTGGCCTAGCCATTAATTTTAATTATGAAAATGACTTCCACATATTTGGGTGGCCTCTCAGCAGGTGCAAACTAGTCTGCAAGTATGTGTTGACTTGGAATTGGTAGAGCTCTAAACCCAAATGTACCTTGCCCACAAAAACTATGCATGCATGCATTCTGCATATAAGTAGACAGTTTATGATTTTATTTTAATTATATCCTACTACTCGCAGAGAACACAAACCAACATGCTTTATGACACTTAAAATTCCAAATGTTCTTTTTTCCTTTTTTAATAAAACAAGCCATTCATTTGAATGCTCTTAATTTGACAGATACAAGCAGTGGAAAACATGACAGAAAACTATGTGAAGAACCCTTCTCTCTATAATTAGCCTGTTTTTATGCACATGCTGTAATAAGCACCCTTACAGACTAATTGGAAAAAACGTGAATTAGTGGCAATTACAGTAATTGTGGCTGTGACAGCCATTACCGAGCCAAATTAAATTCTGCTTGAGTTTACAAAGCATTCTTTCTGAAAAACCACCTCTTGGAAAAGGAAAGGTGATCTTTGCTGTGTTAAGCACTCTCATGCCTGTGAGGTCTGCATGAAATATATTTCAGAAATGCAAAGTATTTTTATGAGGACATACCTAAATATGTGACTTAAAATGGTCAAGCACCTGAATGGAACCAGTCACTGTGTCTTTATCTGAATGATCCTTATTCTGTTGTTTCATTGCTGTTACACACCCAGGTGTCAGTTTTCTTGAACAATGACTTGAGCAGGCTTCACACCTTCCACATGTGAACATCTGAGAATCACTGAAAACCTAACACACACATGTACAAATCAGTCAGAATCTTCACAGAAATCAACAGAAGTCAATTGCAATAGGTCTTATTACTCACACATTGAGTAAAATCACTGTTAGTTTTAAAGAGACACTTCCAGGGGAGCACAGCAGCGCAGTGGATTTGGCTGGATCCTGCTCCCTGGTGGATCTGGGGTTTGAGTCCCGCTTGGGGTGCCTTGCGATGGACTAGTGTCCCGTCCTGGGTGTGTGCCCTCCCTCTCCAGCCTTGTGCCCTGTGTTGCTGGGTGAGGCTCTGGTTTACCACAACCCTGCTTAGGACCAGTGGTTTCAGACAATGTCTGTGTACACACACTTTCAAAGTTAAATTAAGATTTCACTTGTTAATTATAACCACTCATAATAAGACAAAAACCAGCAATTAATTCATCATACATGTGGCTCCAAAATTAAATTGAAATCTGACAAGCTTTGTGGGATGTGACTCATGTCATGTTAAAGGCGGGACAGAGCCTCGACTCATTGTCGCAGCCCGACTGCACAGACCTGACTGCCGTCGAAAATGAAGAGCTTTCTAGAAGTACAAATCATGGAAATCTACAACAGGGAAAACTTTTACTCAGCAGAAAAGTTATTAAGTGAGATGCCCCTTTTGTCATGGGATTTAATAAGATCCTGCTGCGCTCGGACCCCTTCTCTGTGTCACAGGGAAGTGATGCAGGGTCCTGGAAAGGTGTTCAATCATTGTTACAATTTTGTGATTAGAAATAGTCGATTAATGGATAAACCTTTAGGCAGCTATTCATGTAACGTATATTTGTTCATATACTGGAACGTAACAACTGTGCTTCGAATCACACGTCTACATCTAAGTCTCTTTCTGTTGATATAGTGCACTCATGGTATTTTTCTGTGAGATTTGAAGAAAAGTGTCTGCTAAATTAATAAATGTAAATATAAATATGAACCAGGGTCAAAGTGGACATTTACTGAGACAATATCTCTGCATGAAGACATGGCTTATGGGCTTTATGGAGAGAATTTCCTTCAGAATCCAGCTCCTCTGAAAGGCCAAGACTCGAATACCTTGACCTACTACTTGTACAGAATTTGCAAAATAGTTTTTCATGTAGGCACACCACTACGTGACTCTTTTCTCTAAAGCGACCTGCACTGGAATTTACCCTGACTATTGTGTCGTCACCCCAACCTTAACTTGGACGTGCAGTTAATGACAGTGAGTGACAGAAGAATATACCCACTTATATAAAAGGGTAAATTTTTTGCTGATAGTGTTTTTTTGCAGTTCAGGGTAAGTACCTTGGTCAAGGGCACTACAGCAGGATGTGAGTTTTAAACTCAAGTCTTTTGACTGCAAGGTGAAGCTATTACCACTATATTAGCTGCATGTTACTGCAAAGAAGCATAACTGGCATGTACAGTTCAATTCATATGTATATATCAAAGTATACATTCCATCTAAACAATCTCTATCCATGATGGCTGTGCTTTCAACTACTCCATATATTCTTTAGGCTTTTCTGTTGGACCAATATGGTGACCATCCCATGAGAATTTGAATTCAGCCACACTATGACACTTAGATTCAATGTTTACACAAAGGGAAATGTAACTAAATGCTGATAATGATAACCAGAAGAAGGCTTCGTCATTTGTAGGTGTAAGTCATATTGAAAAAATGACAACTCTCCCCTTGTAATGAGGTCTTGGGTGGAGTCAGTCCCTCGTCGGTACATGCTCCTGACAGCGACTATGCGCCTTCCACCATGACCTCATCTCTAAGGTGGTGGTGGTCACTCCCTCGGTTTCATTGCAAAGACAATGAGCTGCGAGTAAAAGAAAATCCATCATCCTCCATCGGTTTCATTTCCAGGTACATGGAAGTTTAAGAAAAAGTGATCAAACATTCTGAAATTGTACATACAAGAAAAACGCAGAGTATTCAGCACTTAAATGCTGTAAGAAGGGAGTGCATTTTTTTATCCTTTTAAGAAGGATAAAAAAGCTAAAGAAGCTTTTGATTGTCATAGTTGTCTGATTGTGAACTGTGCTACTTGCAAATCCAAATCCTCAAGGGATGCTCCAAGGAACTGCTATGAAGGCTTTGGAAAAGCTGTTATGCACAGAGAAAGAACCTACACAGAAAGGGGAAGCAAGCCAGCAATGGAATTTCAACACCAGGCGTCACATGCAGGTAAACAGCCTGGTCAGCACCATGGAAACAGACTACAAGCTGGGTAGTACACCAAGAAGTATCAAATAGGATCAGGAAATGACATGTTTTTCTTCTCTTACTAGTAATAGCCCCACCAATGACCTCTTCCCACAGATTCACCATCATCCATGAGAAAACTTACATTTTACTTCCGTTGCAGCATAAGTTGGCTGTTTCTCTTACAGTATTTCTGTACAACACCAGCAGTCTTTATTTTGCTCACAGCAAACACAGAGCTTCTGTTTGGTGCTGTTACATTTACTTAGCTGACACTTTTCTCCAAAGCAACTTACAATATTAGATGACTTACAATGATTTACCCATTTAAACAGCCAGGTCATTTTTAGTGAAATCACTTAGGGTAAGTGCCTTGCTCAGGGGTGCAACAGAAGTAGACTGGTTTTTGAACCAGAAAACTTCGGACCAACGGCAGCAGGTCTAAATACTACGCTACCTGCTGTAGACAATTTACCATAAATGACTTTTATTTTGCAACTGGTCCGAGAGCTGAACGAACAGACCTTCTCAGGGTTGGACCAGCTCCACATTTTTCTCCCACTGAGTCGGCTACTCTTGGCAGACATGCGGTTCGAGATGTATCCCTGGGTCTGTTTGTGCAGCTTTAGCCCGATATCACCTCTGATGGCCTGTGATGTGTCTACTAGGCGGTCCAATCATGAGACAATTGAGAAGTGATAGATGAGGTCCTTAGAAGAAACAGCATCTCAGCTCCTCGTTTTGCTTCACGGAGCCTTGACCTGTTGTTGTCTGGTCCAGGTACATCCTGGAGGTCAGCGAGTGACACATCCCTTCACCGGGACAGGAGGAGGTAGAGCTAAAATAGCGATAACCTCTAATGAATTCAAAGCAAAGCCTTCAGTGAGG